>NC_085996.1:801200-1011623 GCF_030014385.1 Trichomycterus rosablanca
AGTGGACGGATGGACAGGTGAATAGCTGAGTGGACGGATGGACTGGTTAAGAGTTGAGTGGACGGATGGACAGGTGAAGAGCTGAGTGGTCGGATGGACAGGTGAAGAGCTGAGTGGACGGATGGACAGGTGAAGAGCTGAGTGGACGGATGGACAGGTGAAGAGCTGAGTGGACGGATGGACGGGGGGTCAGTAGGACAGAAAGTTGAACCTTCAGGCTGTTTCATGTCCACTGTGGACGGTGTGTTCTATGTTCTTGTCCCTGAGGCGTCCATAATCACACCTAAAATAAACACCACGGTAACAGGAGTCTGCTCTTACTCTCTATATTTAGCTTTGATGTGCATTGTGGGTAATTTTATCTGCTGTGAACACCCTGCGCTTCAGCAGGAGGATTGAATTGAATGTAAAGAATATAGAATTAAATCTAGAGTTGCCATAAAAACACCGTCGGTTTTATTAAGGTGCATTATGGGATACGCTCGTCACATCACCGAGGGATCAGATAAACTAACACTGATTTCACTCTGAGCTGCTGTGGGAGCGGCACTTATAATTAACATCAAGCTCCTGGGTTCAGTCCGGACTAAATCCCCACAGTCACATTACAACGTTTCGTTTACAGACACCGACTCCCACATCACAATTCTACTGCTGAGCTGTAGCATGTAGCTGCTCATAAACGCATCACAAAGAGCCACTATGGAAGGTTCAGACATCTCACGTCCTAGTCCTAGTCCTGGTTCTAGTCTTGGTTTGTTAGTTCTGGTCCTGGTCCTGGTTTGTTAGTCCTGGCCCTAGTCCTGGTTTGTTAGTCCTGGTCCTAGTCTTGGTTTGTTAGTTCTGGTCCTGGTCCTAACTCTAGTCCTGGTTTGTTGGTCCTGGTCCTGGTTCTAGTCCTGGTCCTGGTTTGTTTGTCCTGGTCCAAGTACTGGTCCTGATCACAGTCCTGTTTCTGATCTTAGTTTTGGTTTGTTAGTCCTGGTCCTAGTCCTGTTTCTGGTCCTAGTCCTATTCCTGGTCATAGTCCTGGTCCTAGTTCTGGTCCTTATCCTAGTCCTGTTTTTGGTTCTAGTTCTGGTACTGGGTTGTTAGTCCTAGTCCTGGTCCTAGTCCTGGGTTGTTAGTCCTGGTCCAAGTCCTGGTTCTGGTCCTAGTTCTGGTCCTAGTCCTGGTCCTGGTCCTAGTTCTGGTCCTAATCCTAGTTTTGTTTCTGGTCCTGGTCCTGGGTTGTTAGTCCTAGTCCTGGTCCTGGTCCTAGTCCTGGTCCTGGTCCTAACAGGACTAGTCCTGGTCCTGGCCCTCATCCTAGTTTTGGTCCTGGTTTTAGTCCTGGTCCTAACTTTAGTCCTGGTCCTAACTTTAGTCCTGGTCCTAACAGGACTAGTCCGGGTCCTGTCCCTTATCCTAGTTTTGGTCCTGGTTTGTTAGTCCTAGTCCTGGTCCGCCTCTCGTCTCTGTACTACAGTAAACTAAACCGATTATAATAAACCGTCGTATCGTTTCCTTTATTTATTTGATTTATTCAGCTGTTAGCGGCTGCTGTGGCTGAATCACATGAATCAGAAGTGGCGTCCACATACTTTTGCCTGTATGGTGTGGTGTTTGTGCACCAGCGCATTATTATTCTCTCTGATCTGAACTCTCTCGGGTTTCTGAGGACGACGGCAGAAACTAAACTCTCATTTTTATATTTCCACACTTTAATGCTTAGCTTCGGTCTTAGCGTGTTTAATCCTCAGGATTAGCTTTAGCCGCTCTGACTCACTTCCACTCCGAGAGGCAGAAAGTTCCAGAGAGTCAGAAGTTTTACTAAAGTCTTTCAGGAGGCGGTGAGGGAGTCCCGCAGTTACGATACAAACCACGACCAGGACTAGGACCAGGACCAAGACTAGGAACAGGACTAGGAACAGGACCGGAACTAGGACCAGGACGGATTAACAAATTAGGACAGGAGCAGAACTAGTACAAGGACTAACAAACCAGGACCAAAAACAGAACTAGGACCAGAACTAGGACCAGGACTAAGACGAGGACTAGGACCAGAACTAGGAACAGGACTAGGAACAGGACCGGAACTAGGACCAGGAGCAGGATTAACAAACCAGGACTAGGACCAGGATGGACTAACAAACCAGGACCAGAACTAGGACCAGGACGGACTAACAAATCAGGATCAGGAGCAGAACTAGGACCAAAAACAGAACTAGGACCAGAACCAGGACAAGAACTAGGACCAGGATGGACTAACAATCCAGGACCAAAAACAGAACTAGGACCAGGAACAGAACTAGGACCAGAACTAGGACCAGGATGGACTAACTAACCAGCACCAGAACCAGGACTAAGACGAGGACTAGGACCAGAACTAGAACCAGCAGCTGATGTTTTGCTCAGCGTGTGGGTGGTGCAGGAGCCAGAGGGATTGGAAGAGGGAACTGGAGATGACTAAAGTGGGAGGAATGAAAGGAAACGCTGATGTTTGGTTTGGTTTCTTGATGTTTTTAAATATTCGACTCGTCGGTTTGAACACATTCGACGTGATGGAGCCTCATGAACGCGTCCAGCGTGGTCCTGCTCCGAGCTGCAGGTGGTTGTGAGGTCGCGTCCCCTCGGCTGATGGGGTTTGTGGATTCATTACTCAGAGCTCAGGATTCAAATTCAGCTTTTATTTCCTCTCGCTGAGGAAGCGATTTCTAAAAGCTCCACATCGCTACGTATCCCGCACGCACACGAGTCCACTCAGGGTCTAAACGTCACACTGAGCCTAAACCTAAATCCTCGGGGCTCAGGGTCTAAACGTCACACTGAGCCTAAACCTAAATCCTCGGGGCTCAGGAGGACGTCAGCGAGACTCGGACTGCAGGAACTCCTGTCAGATTTATACCAGAACACCGGCCGCTCCCGCTAATGCTTAATGAGAACGCTGATTAGCGCCGCTCGTCCGGATTTAACGTTCCTGCCCTGCGACCCGTCCACTCAGGGTCAGGAGCTCAGAGGAGAGAGAGAGGTCCACCCTCACTCAGCACCGGGTCATCAACCGGTCACTTCTGCTCCTTAGTGACGCCTCTGAGCTGTAGCATGTAGCTGCTGTCCTGGTCCTGGTCCTGGTTTGTTAGTCCATCTTGGTTCTAGTCTTAGTCCTGGTCCTGTGTGTGTGTGTTTATATTTGTATATATACATGTGTTTGTGTGTATGTGTGTGTGTGTGTGTGTGTGTTTATGTTTGTGTGTGTGTGTGTGTGTGTTTATGTGTGTGTGTTTGTGTGTAGATGTGTGTGTACTGTGTTTGCGTGTGTGTGTGTATATGTGTGTGTGTATGTTTATATGTGTGTACTGTGTGTATGCATGTGTGTGTGTACTGTGTGTATATATATACATTTGTGTGTATATGTTTAAATGTGTGTGTTTATGTGTGTGTGTGTGTGTGTGTGTGTGTTTATGTGTGTGTGTGTGTGTGTGTGTGTGTTTATATGTGTGTGTGTGTGTGTGTGTTTATGTGTGTGTGTGTGTGTGTGTGTGGTGACTTTGATGTTTTGGTTAATGAACAGTGGCTGTTTTTGCTCTTTGATCTCGACCTCGTTAGGGAACGAATCCATTAGTGAATCTGGAGTCTCATCACTCACTCAGATCTCATCAACTTCTAATCATCTACTCATCACCACTAACACCACCAACACCACCAACACCACTAACACCACTAACACCCACCAACACCCACCAACACCACTAACACCCACCAACACCCACCAACACCCACCAACACCACTAACACCCACCAACACCACTAACACCACCAACACCACCATCACCACTAACACCACTAACACCACCAACACCACCAACACCACTAACACCACTAACACCCACCAACACCCACCAACACCACTAACACCCACCAACACCCACCAACACCCACCAACACCACTAACACCCACCATCACCACTAACACCACCAACACCACCAACACCACTAACACCACTAACACCCACCAACACCCACCAACACCACTAACACCCACCAACACCCACCAACACCACTAACACCCACCAACACCACTAACACCACCAACACCACCAACACCACTAACACCCACCAACACCACTAACACCACCAACACCACCAACACCACTAACACCACTAACACCCACCAACACCACTAACACCCACCAACACCACCAACACCACTAACCCCACCAACACCACTAACACCACCAACACCACCAACACCACCAACACCACTAACACCACTAACACCACTAACACCACCAACACCACTAACACCACCAACACCACTAACACCACTAACACCCACCAACACCACTAACACCCACCAACACCACCAACACCACTAACACCACCAACACCACCAACACCACTAACACCCACCAACACCCACTAACACCACCAACACCACTAACACCACTAACACCCACCAACACCACCAACACCACCAACACCACTAACACCCACCAACACCACTAACACCCACCAACACCACTAACACCACTAACACCACCAACACCACTAACACCCACCAACACCCACCAACACCCACCAACACCACTAACACCCACCAACACCACTAACACCCACCAACACCCACCAACACCACTAACACCACTAACACCACCAACACCACTAACACCACTAACACCCACCAACACCACTAACACCCACCAACACCACCAACACCACTAACACCACCAACACCACTAACACCCACCAACACCACTAACACCACCAACACCACCAACACCACTAACACCACTAACACCCACCAACACCACTAACACCCACCAACACCACCAACACCACTAACACCACTAACACCCACCAACACCACTAACACCCACCAACACCACTAACACCACTAACACCACCAACACCACTAACACCCACCAACACCCACCAACACCACCAACACCACTAACACCCACCAACACCCACCAACACCACTAACACCCACCAACACCACTAACACCCACCAACACCACCAACACCACTAACACCCACCAACACCAATAACACCACCAACACCCACCAACACCACCAACACCACCAACACCAATAACACCACTAACACTACCAACACCACCAACACCCACCAACACCACTAACACCACCAACACCACTAACACCACCAACACCACCAACACCACTAACACCACTAACACCACCAACACCACTAACACCACTAACACCAATAACACCACCAACACCACTAACACCACCAACACCACCAACACCAATAACACCACCAACACCAATAACACCACCAACACCACTAACACCACTAACACCACCAACACCACCAACACCAATAACACCACCAACACCACTAACACCACCAACACCACTAACACCACCAACACCACTAACACCACCAACACCACTAACACCCACCAACACCACCAACACCACTAACACCACCAACACCACCAACACCAATAACACCACCAACACCACCAACACCAATAACACCACCAACACCACCAACACCAATAACACCAACAACACCACTAACACCACTAACACCAACAACACCACTAACACCACCAACACCACCAACACCACCAACACCAATAACACCAACAACACCACTAACACCACCAACACCACCAACACCACTAACACCACCAACACCACCAACACCACCAACACCACCAACACCAATAACACCACCAACACCACTAACACCACCAACACCACTAACGCCACTAACACCCACCAACACCACCAACACCACTAACACCACCAACACCACCAACACCAATAACACCAACAACACCACTAACACCACTAACACCCACCAACACCACCAACACCACTAACACCACCAACACCACCAACACCAATAACACCAACAACACCACTAACACCACCAACACCACCAACACCACCAACACCACCAACACCAATAACACCACCAACACCACCAACACCAATAACACCACCAACACCACTAACACCACTAACACCACCAACACCACTAACGCCACCAACACCACTAACACCACCAACACCAATAACACCACCAACACCACTAACACCACCAACACCACCACTAACACCACCAACACCACTAACACCACCAACACCACTAACACCCACCAACACCACCAACACCACTAACACCCACCAACACCACCAACACCACTAACACCAATAACACCACCAACACCAATAACACCACCAACACCACTAACACCACTAACACCACCAACACCACTAACACCACCAACACCACTAACACCACTAACCAACACCACCAACACTACTAACACCACCAACACCACTAACACTACCAACACCACCAACACCACCAACACCAATAACACCACCAACACCACTAACAACCACCAACACCACCAACACCACTAACACCACCAACACCACTAACACCCACCAACACCACCAACACCCCCACCAACACCACCAACACCACCAACACCACCACCAACACCACTAACACCCACCAACACCACTAACACCCACCAACACCACCAACACCACCAACATGACCAACACCCACCAACACCACTAACACCACCAACACCACCAACACCACTAACACCCACCAACACCACTAACACCCACCAACACCACTAACACCACCAACAACACTAACACCACCAACACCACTAACACCCACCAACACCACTAACACCCACCAGCACCCAACACCACTAACACCCACCAACACCCAACACCACTAACACCCACCAACACCACCAACACCACTAACACCCACCAACACCACTAACACCACCAACACCCACCAACACCACTAACACCACCAACAACACTAACACCACCAACACCACCAACACCACTAACACCCACCAACACCACTAACACCCACCAACACCCAACACCACTAACACCCACCAACACCACTAACACCACCAACACCACCAACAACACTAACACCACCAACAACACTAACACCACTAATACTATACACCGATCAGCCATAACCACCTCCTTGTTTCTACACTTACTGTCCATTTTATCAGCTCCACTTACCATATAGAAGCACTTTGTAGTTCTACAATTACTGACTGTAGTCCATCATGCTTTGTTACCCCTTTCTTCAATGGTCAGGACCCCCACAGGACCCCCACAGAGCAGGTATTATTTAGGTGGTGGATGATTCTCAGCACTGCAGTGACACTGACATGGTGGTGGTGTGTTAGTGTGTGTTGTGCTGGTATGAGTGGATCAGACACAGCAGCGCTGCTGGAGTTTTTAAACACCGTGTCCACTCACTGTCCACTCTATCAGACACTCCTACCTAGTCGGTCAACCTTGTAGATGTAAAGTCAGAGACGATCGCTCATCTATTGCTGCTGTTTGAGTCGCTCATCTTCTAGACCAGGGGTGGGGAACCTCCGGCCCGTGCCCTCCGCTCAATCAAATGTGGCCCGCCATATGTTTCCTAGATTTTATCGTCTGGGCTTTATGCAATTAATTGAACTTTAGACGAGACAACAGACATAACAAATACGAGTTATGTTGCCACATACCAGTTGCGTGTTGCCACGACGTCATTGCCCCCAGATATTCCACAGCTGGTCAAAACCAAACATTCACAACCGTCATGATGAAATGATGATAAGGTAAATCTGAGATCAAATATAAACACTACATACCATCAGCATCATGTATTTATAAAACCTGTATTATGTTGCATCATTGTAGTCTTTGGCCCGTGACCAGATATCTAATTATTAATCTGTTCCTCAGTGGGTAAAAGGTTCCCCACCACTGTTCTAGACCTTCATCAGCGGTCACAGGACGCTGCCCACGGGGCGCTGTTGGCTGGATATTTTTGGTTGGTGGACGATTCTCAGTCTAGCAGTGACAGTGAGGTGTTTAAAAACTCCAGCAGCGCTGCTGTGTCTGATCCACTCACTCACACTCACACACGACTGACGTACATGAGATGAGGTTCTTCATGTTGCTATAATTAAACCCTGCTGGTTTATTTTGGGGTTTGGTTCTTTGTGTGACTCTGAACGTTCTGGATGAAGATTTAGTCACCACCAGTAAGATCTGTGAGATCAGTCACGATGGTGTTCTGATTCATCCCAAAGCTCTTCAGGAGGATTCAGAAGATCCTTCACACCCAGCCGGAGCGTGATGGAACCGAAACCTGGTTTATTCCGTCAGGGATTCTACACACCTGTCAGCAGTGGGCGTGGCAGTGGGCGTGACATTGGGCGTGGCTTAGGACAGGTGTCCACGTTCTTCTAAAGGTCATGTTGAAGGTCACTCGAGTTCCTTCTGCTGCTTGAAGATCGTGAAGCTCACGGTTCCTCCGCTTGGTCCTGATTTATATTCAGGATGCAGCTCCGATCCTGCAAACTCTAAATATTTATTTTCTCCTATTATACCTCCGACTATTCTCTCACTAGCGCTCTCACACACACACACACACACACACACACACTCACACACACACACACACACACTCACACACACACTAACACACACACACACACACACACTCACACACACACAGTCACACAGGACCAGGTTTTGCTGAGCCGGTGTATTTGCATGCACGGCTCATTTATTTTCTTTTGTTGAGCCGGGAATGCTGGGTAATTTGAGGGCTCTGTTTGAGCGGGATCTGTTAGGGACCGTGGGGTGGACGTAGGTGGACGTAGGTGGATATGTGTGAGTCCAGTTGAGCACAAATCCCCACATACACACTCCATAATCTCATGAAAGTCTTTTCTGTGTCAGATTGGGTTGGGGGGTTGGGCGATGATCAAGATGATGAGGAGTATTTGGAGCTGTAGGAGGTACAGGAAGAGGAGGTTCAGGAAATCAGGAGGTGCAGAAGAATCAGGAGCTGTAGTAGCTTCAGAAGGATCAGCAGGATGAGGAGGATCTGTAGGAGGTGCAGGATGATGAGGAGAATTAGGAGTATCAGGAGCTGTAGGAGGTTCCAGAGAATCAGGATGATCAGCAGGATAAGGAGGTACAAGAGATATAGAAGGATAAGGACAAGGAGAATCAGGAGGTGCAGTAGGTTCAAGATGATCAGGTGGATGAGGTTGATGAGGAGGTTCAGAATCTGCAGATGTGCAGAAGGAGGATGAGGAGGATCAGGAGCTGTAGGAGTTGTGGGGGATCAGAATGATGAGAGGAATCATTAGGATGAGGATGGTAAGAAGAATCAGGAGGATGATGAGGATGATAAGAAGGATATGCAGGAGGTTCAGGAGAATCAGGAGCTGCAGGATGATGATGAGTATCTGTAGGAGGTGCAGGAGGTTCAGGAGGAACAGCAGGGTGATGAGGAGTATCTGTAGGAGCTGCATGAGGTTCAGGAGTGTCAGGAGGATCAGCAGGGTGATGAGGAGTATCTGTGGGAGGTGCAGAAGGTTCAGAATCTGCAAGATGATGATGATGCTGAGGAGTATCTCTAGGAGGTTCAGGATGATCAGGTAGATAATGAGGAGAATGATGATGAGGACTTTCTGTAGCAGGTTCAGGATAATCAGGTGGATGATGAGAAGAACAAGGATGATGAGAAGTATCTGTAGGAGGTGCAGGATGATCAGGTGGATGATGAGGAGAATGATGATGAGGAGGATCTGTAGGAGGTGCAGGTGTGTGATTGATGTGCTCCTCGGTCGTCGTGGTGATGTGGGGCGTGGCTGATCTGTTTTTCCGCCTCTTTAGCTCTGAACTGATTTTCCGCTGCACTGAGGCGTTGCTCCCAATTTAACACTGGAGTCACTTACAGAGAGAGAGAGACGTGTCACTTCCTGTTTCACTGGGGGGGGGGCATTGAGTACACACACACAATTACACACACACAATTACACACACACACACACACACACACACACACACACACACTTATGGTTCAGGTCATGAGCGCATCATCAAGATCTTCATCAGCTGGATCAGATAAGCCTAAGGCCCTCTTGGTATCACGCCTTCTTCTGCACAGAGGGTCAGTAAGTCTTTGGGACCCCACTGAACCACAGTGAGAACCGTTATTTTTGAAATGGGGAAACTTGAGGAACCGTGGTGAATGTGTGAGGGAACCTGACTGGTGCTGGAGCTTGTTGCTGGAGCTTGTTGCCGAAGCAGAAGAGTTCTGTCCTCATCCTCTTGGTATCGTTCAGCAGCTTCTGTAGATGTTTCTGTAGATGCTTCTGTGGAATTAACCCGGCGGTCTCCGGATCTCTGAATGTTGGTGTGAAACCTCAGACCGGAGCAGGTCTCCGGGGGGCGCTGGTCAGTTCCTAATGTGATTAGCCGGCTCTTCTGCAGCAGCGTAGATCGACTGAGGAGGAAAAAACGGTAACGAAGACGTGAGAGAGCTCGGCACTTCAGAGGAAGATCGATAGAGCGAAGAATCGTTCAACCCCAAGTGCTTCAGTTCCTGCTCCAAAGTCGAATTTCCAGACCTCTGATTGTGAGATGGTTCCTCACCTCGTCTGCTCTGTGAAGGCTTTCCACAAGGGTCTTCAGGACCAATGGTGAGGAAGTCATGCAGCGTCATGAAGTTTGGACGTGAACACTCTGCTCCAGTCTGAGAAAATTCTAGAAGAACTGAGAAAAAAATAAAGATTTAAAGTCTTTAGGACTCCACTGGACCACAGTGAGAACCGTTATGTCTGAAATAGGGAAACTTGAGATCTCGGTCTACAGCAGGGGCGCCCAAACTCTTCTTGTTGGGGTTCAGATGGAGTAGAAAACACGGGGCCACAGAGTCTTTAGTAATAAGAGAAGACCTGGTGTTTAATAAATGCCGGGGAGCCGGGGTTCGAATCTCAGCTGTGCTATCAACCGGACAGGCGTGTGAACGAACATTATTGCTTAATATCCAGATGAAGGGTGAGGATCGCTGAAACAGAGGTTGGAAGGTGCACGTGTCAGTGCGCTCTCAGTGCAGGTCCCACGCCCGGATAGAAATAGGAGTGTTGCTTCAGGAGGGGCGTCCAGCCTAAAATACAGAAGCGACACGGTCAGTCACTGTCCATGGTTCTGATAAAAAACTGTATTGGTTACTGACCATGGTCCTGTCAGTGATTGTATCACTGGTTGTATGGGTCACATGATCTGTATTCCATCAGTCACTGATCACAGTCCTGATCAATAATGGTATTGGTTTCTTCCCTTTTGTTGATCAGTTTTTTTTCACTGATTATTCTTTTTTTTTAGTGATTATTATTTTTATTTTAGTAAATAATTTATATTTGTAATTCTGATCGTTCCGTCAGTAAATGACCGTTTGTGTAAATAAATAAGTAAATAAATAAATAGGTATATAAATATACAAATAAAAAGGTACATAAATAGGTAGATAAATACATCAGTAAAAAAATAAATAAGTACATAAATAAGTAGGTAAAAAATAAATAGGTAAATAAATAAATAAATAGGAGTATAAATATAAAAATAAAAAGGTACATAAATAAATAATGTAAATAAATAAACAGGTACATAAATAAATAGATAAATAAATAAGTCCACAAATAGAAATATAAAAAAATAAATAGGTACATAAATAAATAGGTACATATATAAATAAGTAAATAGATAGGTACATAAATAAAAAGATAAAATAAATAATTAAGTAGGTACACAAAAAGATAAAATAACATAAGGTACATAAATAAATAGGTAAATAAATAAATATAGGTAATTAAATAAATAAATAAAAAAGATAAAATATAGAAAGAAAGAAACAGGTAAATTTATAAGTAAATAAATAAATAGATAAATAAATAAATAAATAAGTAAATAAATAGGTAAATAAATAAATATAGGTAAATAAATAAATAAATAAATGAAAAAGATAAAATAAAGAAAGAAAGAAACAGGTAAATTAATAAGTAAATAAATAGGTAAATAAATAAATAAATAAGTAAATAAATAGGTAAATAAATAAGTAAATAAATATATAAGAAAATAAATAAATAGGTTAATAAATAAATAGGTAAATAAATAAATAAATAAATAAATAAATAAATAAATAAATAAATAAATAAATAAATAAATAAATAAATAAATAGGAAAATAAGTAAGTAAATAAATAGGTCAATTAATATATAGAAAAAAATAGGTAAATAAAAAGGTACATAAATAAATAGGTAAATATATAAATAAATAAATAAATAAATAAATAGATTAATAAATAAATAGGTACATAAATAAAACATACCCTCTTCTCAGGACTGTAGGATGACGTCTGTGTAGAGAGATCAGGAGGGTTTCAGACTCGCCGTGGTGTTTTTATTATTTATTTATTTTATTTGTTCGATTCGGCCTCCTGCTTTGCATTCAAAACACTTTTGTTAAAAGCTTCCGGTGCTGAATAAATCCTCCATACACACATCCGATAAATATTCCACATTCCTGATGCATCTGTTATGAATTTAGTGTAAAATCTTCATCCCTTCAGCTCCTCCGACACCGTGTGTGTTTATTTTAGTTCCTTTATTTTATGCTTTATTTGCAGGTTTGTTTTTATTTCTTTATTTTGGAGACTCGGTGATCGGGCGACGCCCCGTCGGCCGGCACTGTGCCCCCTGTGTGCCGGGGTGGCGTGTCCATTAGTGGCTCTCGAACCCCCGGTGGAGTTTTTAGTTTCATTTCTCAGACTGTGAAACCAGAGCTGGTAAAACTGAACCTGCTGCTGGGAGCAGTTCAGTTGTTTATTTCTCCCTTTTTCTCTGTGTTTAGTCGTAGCCAGTTCCTCTTTTTCTGCTGGAGATCCTGATGGTGTACAGGGAGGGTATATTCTCCTGACACGCCCTCCCTCCGATGCGACCCCTTCTTATTTGCCCGTACTTCTGTGGATCGCCGTGTCTTTGACATGGAGAGTCCAGCGCTGATCTCCATGTTCCTCCAATTCTGTACAGGCATCTCGGGCTACTAACCAGGGTCCTTACACAGCCTCGAAGACCCCGCCTACTTTTTAGTCACATCTTTTCCCACCCGGCAGACTAGCGACTGATTTTCCTGCTGCAGAGTTGAGATTATACGATTTTACCTTTTTTTTTTTGGGTGAGAAGTAAACCCTTAAAAAAACAACAATAACAAGCCAGGGACGTCAATGCACGTGCGCCACGCCACCCTACGCCACCTACTGGTGCAGCGCTTGCTTGGCATGAGTCTAAACTAGGAACCCGCTCCAAAAAAAGAGCCGACATGCCAGGTGTGTGACCTGACATTATTGCTTAATATCCAGATGAAGGGTGAGGATCGCTGAAACAGAGGTTGGAAGGTGCACGTGTCAGTGCGCTCTCAGTGCAGGTCCCACGCCCGGATAGAAATAGGAGTGTTGCTTCAGGAGGGGCGTCCAGCCTAAAATACAGAAGCGACACGGTCAGTCACTGTCCATGGTTCTGATAAAAAACTGTATTGGTTACTGACCATGGTCCTGTCAGTGATTGTATCTCTGTCCATGGTCCTGTCAGTGATTGTATCTCAGTCACTGATCACAGTCCTGATCAATAATGGTATTGGTTTCTTCCCTTTTGTTGATCAGTTCAGGTTTTTTTTACTGATTATTATTTTTATTTTAGTCTGTAAATAATTTATATTTGTAATTCTGATCGTTCTGTCAATAAATGACCGTTTGCGTAAATAAATAAGTAAATAAATAAATAGGTATAAAAAAAATAAGTACATGAATAAGTACATAAATGGGTACATAAATAAATAGGTGAATAAAGAAATAGGTAAATAAATTAATTAATTAATAAGTAAATAAATAGGTAAATAAGTAAATAAATAGGTAAATAAATAAATAATTAAATAAGTAAATAAATAGGTAAATAAATAAATAAATAAGTAAATAAATAGGTAAATAAATAAATAAATAAATAAGTAAATAAATAGGTAAATAAATAAGTAAATAAATAAATAGGTACATAAATATCTTCGCTACTGGTGCAGCGCTTGCTTGGCATGGGTCTAAACTAGGAACCCGCTCCAAAAAAGAGCCGACATGCCAATTTTGGCAAACCAAAGCTGACGTTTCCAGAATAGCACAAGGTCACAGTTCTGAGAAAAGCAGGATGCCAACAGAGGAGCTGGCAAATCTGTGAGAGAGAAACCTGGAGAGGAGAAAGGGCCTTCCCTAAACTGTTGCTGGGTAACTTTGAAGCATTTGGTTATAAAACAGGACGCCTGTATTCGTCGTGTGCAGTAGAATGAAACTCTCAGGACGCAGGAGCAGACAGGTTTAAGCTGGGATTTGAACCCACGGTCTTCTGATTGCGTGACTTTTCTCTCTCCCGTTGGTTTAGGTTGCAGGTGGGAGGAGCTCGGGCTTCGATTGACACGCCCCCTGGAGGAGAGGTGCGAACCTATGGCACAGGAACAGCAGCAGAACCGTCCAGGTGAGCACCACCTACACTCCACAGGTGTGACTCCGGCTGTTTAGCACAGGAGGTTTGCATGTTTGCGTTTGTGAGCTGTGGATGAACATGTATTTCTCCGGCCGCTCTATATCGTGATGCTCCCACCACCGTACTTCACTGTGAGCTGTGTTCTGATTGGTCTGAATGTTGTGCATGTTCTGTAGAAACGGATGAACGGTGGAACTGTTGTTCCTGCTGCTTTCGGCTCCTCCAGGTTGTGAGATCCTCCCGACCAATCACAACAGCTTCTGTAACGAAGCCAGGCACTCTGCATGATCAAAAGTATTCGGACGCCTGACCATATCGTTTCAAAAACGAGCGGTATTAAAACAGAGCGACCTCTGTGTGACCTTGAAGTGCGTCTGTGGGAACTTGTGCCCGTTCAGTCAAAAGCACAACCTCAGTTGATGTTCCAGTTCATCCCAGAGCTGTTTAGTGGGACCATTAGGGGTGTCCTAATACTTTTGGCAGTATAGTTTATAAGTGCAGCAGGTGCAGGAGTGTTGTTGGGATTTTTAAACACCTCAGTATTAACGCTAGGAGGATTGTAGCACTCGGAGCAGAACTATAAAGCCACCAGCGTCCGTCCTGTGATCGGAAAGCGTCCACTAGCACAGAATGTACTGCTGGCTTTCCTGTGCCCGTACGACCGGGGCCGGTCTGACAAAAAGGTTCAGCACGGATCTCAGCAATTAAATCGTGTGTCCACATACTTTTGGCACAGACCAGTCTGTCGTGAATGTGAGGTGTTCTGCAGCACTTTCACAGTTTGTGCTCTAGTTGGAATCTTTGCAGCGTCGCCGGCGCGTCCTGGGAACGGGATTAGCCGAACACGGAAGGCTTAGCGCCGACGCTCCAGCGCCTCCGGCCGAGCCCAAATCCCCACGGTTTCGTTATATCGTTTTGAAAGCCGAGCCGCGCGGGTGGAGCAGCGGCGGGGTTTTTAAACGCCTCCGTCGGGAGGTGGATTAGCGTGAGGATCACGGCGGATCGTTCGACCCTGATGGACGCGGGCGGGCGGCTCCGGTAAAACGCCTGAAACCGATCCTTCACCCTCTGAGGTCGGAAAGCCGCTGCGTATCGAGTGCTTAACGACGCTCCGGAAACTCAGGTTCTTCTCTTTCACTCGGCGGATTACTGGAAACCTCCGGCGCTCCGGTGCGGTCGTGGTGAGTGAGGAGTGAAGATTCAGGATTTCCATCCTGCTAAGGATGCTGCAGATCCTTTAATGAGGCTGTATTTCACCTCTCAGCTCTGGTTCTCTTTCACACCCTGCTGGCAAATACACAGATTAATAAATAAATACACAAGTTAATAAAGAAATAAATACACAAATTAATAAAGAAATAAATACACAAATCAATAAAGAAATAAATACACAAATTAATAAATACACAAATTAATAAATAAATACACAAATTAATGAAGAAATAAATACACAAATTAATAAAGAAATAAATACACAAATTAATAAATAAATACACAAATTAATAAAGAAATACACAGATTAATAAATAAA
This sequence comes from Trichomycterus rosablanca, assembly GCF_030014385.1. NCBI lineage: Eukaryota > Metazoa > Chordata > Actinopteri > Siluriformes > Trichomycteridae > Trichomycterus > Trichomycterus rosablanca. The sequence goes on from NC_085996.1 coordinate 817,122, forward strand.
TACACAAATTAGTAAATACACAAATTAATAAATAAATACACAGATTATTAAATAAATACACAAATTAATAAATAAATACACAGATTAATAAATAAATACACAGATTAATAAATAAATACACAAATTAGTAAATACACAAATTAATAAATAAATACACAAATTAATAAATAAATACACAGATTATTAAATAAATACACAAATTAATAAATAAATACACAGATTAATAAATAAATACACAGATTAATAAATAAATACACAAATTAATAAACATGTAAATACATAAATAAATACATAAATAAATATAATATTTAATCTCTGGTAATTATATAAAAATTATATAATTATTCTATAATTATAATTAATTATATATTTAAAACAATTATATAATTATATATCAAAATTATAACTGCAGGAATTTTGGCCAGCGGAAACCAGGCGGTCAGGACCGGCTTGTTTATTTATTTGCAAACTGATCGTGTTCAGATTTACCCTCGTTCTGACTGAGCGTCCATACATTTATGAGAGAAACTTTTATATTTTATTTATTTGTTTGTTTATTGTTTATTTATTGTTTATCGTTTCTAGACCTCAGGTGAAGGTTCGGTTCTGACTGCGCTGTGTTTCTTCAGTAGGAAATAAAACTCGGCGTTTTTTATCGATCGTTTCTCTCCATCGCCGGCGGGATCCGCGGGATCACGTGGAGGTTCAGGTTCTGAGTTTCATTTATGAATATGGATGATTCACACACACACACACATTAATATATTTACTGCACCAGCTGTACCACCTCCTCCGACAAACATTATCATTCATTCACTGTCTGTTCTACCACCACTGGTCAGGGTCGCGGTGGGTAAGGCAGGAAACACCCCAGACAGGTTGCCAGTCCATCACAGGGCGCTCACACAAACACATTTAAAAACACAAGGAGAACATGCAAAACTCCACACAGAAATGACCCTGGTTATCTGCCGGGGAATCAAACCCAGAACCTTCTTATTGTAAGACTGTGCCTCAGGCATTGGTGGGGTTTTGGATACTGGTCAGACTGGACTGGTTTAATGGTTTTGGTGACAGATCATAACGAGCTTTAATTGAAAGTCTGATCTGATTGGATGACAGATCATAACGAGCTTTAATGTAATAATCGGATCTGATTGGACGACAGGCAGGCGTGGCGTTAGAGTGAAACAGGACTGGATTTACTGGCTCTCATAACAGACTGTAATTAGCGTGTGTTAAAGGCTAATCAGTCAGGTCAGGTTGGTACCCTGGCACCGCCGACCCTCGTCTCCTCTGGAGTGCCCCGCCCGGCACCGGGTCCGACTCGCTCGGTGGCCAAGTGAGCCGCGCTGATCTCCATCGATCTCCTCACGCCGGGCGTGTCTCCCTCACGCAGCCGCTCTTATCTGGCGGAGGCGGCGACCTTGTCGGGTCTCGATCGGCGCCCTGATACGGCATCGAGCTTCAGTCTGCGGGGGGTTAAAAAGTAAATAAACATCCTGAATCTCTGCGGCGGGCGAACGAAAGGTCGTGTCGGGGTTATCAGATGGGCGCAGGTTCTGAATCCGATCAGAGCGTGGGCTGAGAGGAGCGAGCGCCTCAGACATCCTCCCGAATTTATTTATTTATTTCGACCGCTGGCTGGAAATCAATCGGCCGGCGTTCCGTCTCTACAGGAACACGGTGCTGCAGTTCCTGGACGCCTGAGGATCACACCGTACAGCCAAAAGTATTGGGACACGCCCCGTTACTGAGAGAACGGAACAGAACCCAAGTGCAGGATGGAACAGTACGATAAAGGGATAAACGCAAATAAACACGGTGGTCAAAATAACGGAAACTAAGTGGAACACACAAAAGTATGTGGACGCCCCAGCTTATTCATTTACAGCATTTACCGGACGCTTTTATGATCGGATCTGATTGAAGCTGGTGCAGAGAATGTGGGCTGTGTGTGTGTGTGTGTGTGTGTGTGTGTGTGTGTGTGTGCGATACACATCAAAACGTTATGACGGTTGATGGAGGACGTCAAGAAGAACAAGGTGGGTGGAGAACAGGATCTGATTGGACGACAGATCATAAAGAGCTTTAATGTAATAATCAGATCTGATTATACGACAGATCATAACGACTGTTGTTCTAGCTGCAGGGATCACATTATGGGACGTCCAGCAAGCTCACGGTCAGGCGTCCCAATACTTTTGGCCACCTGACACGTGACTCATGTTCCACCAGCTTCTGATTTACAGCAGGTTCGTTGTTGTTGGTGTTTTTTGGGGTTCTTGAGTTACATCTAATCTTCTTAAAGCTGCCACACCATCACTATCATCATCATCATCATCATCATCATCATCACTATCATCATCATCATCACTATCATCATCACCATCATCATCATCATCATCATCATCACTATCATCATCATCATCATTATCATCATCATCATCATCACTATCATCATCATCATCATTATCATCATCATCATCATCACTATCATCATCATCATCATCATCATCATCATCATCATCATCACTATCATCATCATCATCACTATCATCATCATCATCATCATCATCATCACTATCATCATCATCATCATCATCATCATCATCACTATCATCATCATCATCATCACTATCATCATCATCATCATCATCATCATCATCATCATTATCATCATCATCACTATCATCATCATCATCATCACTATCATCATCATCATCACTATCATCATCATCATCATCATCACTATCATCATCATCATCATCACTATCATCATCATCATCATCATCTCCATCATCATCACCATCATCCTGGTCCTGGTTCCTGTGAGGTTCTGTGTGTAGGAGGAACCTGATGGACGGAGCAGGAGTGACTCTGGTTACCAGTGGGAAGTTTTGCTGTAGGTACAGAACCGCACTTTGAAGCTGGTGCAGAGAATGTGGGCTGTGTGTGTGTGTGTGTGTGTGTGTGTGTGTGTGTGTGTGTGTGTGTGTGTGCGATACACATCAAAACGTTATGACGGTTGATGGAGGACGTCAAGAAGAACAAGGTGGGTGGAGAACAGGATCAAGCTTCTGCTCTAACTGACACAACAGGAAGTTCTAGTGGGAGAACATCACATCCACAACCCTCGTCTCCAGGTGTTCTTCTAGATTTTGGAACATGACTGCAGCGATTTACTCGCCTACAGACTAGCGGTGGCTGATCTGCCTGCGTTTGAGTTTGTTGTAAAGCTGTTGGGCGTGGTCGAGCTCGAGTTGTGGATGACGCACCTTCAACATTCAGTCCAGAAGGTTGAAGTTTCTCCTGGACCTTCAGGACTGCCCATGAGGAACCGTGGTATAAAGCACAGCTCTACAAGTCTCTGGAGCAGTAGATTGAGCTTTGTGTGATGGTCTGATGGATTCATCTGAGATGCATTGGAACATCAACTGCCAAACACCAGCTCATGAGAAACTATCCATGTAGGTTGTAATGAACGTTCCTTCAGGACTGTCGTTGAGGAATCGTGGTATAAAGCACAGCTCTGTTGGACTCTGGAGCAATAGATCGAGTAATAATGAGTTTGTAACCCGGTAGTGTTGAGCCTCAGAGCTTGTCAGTTCTGTTTTATGAGCTTGTGTGGTTTTATGACTGAGCAGTTGTTGCTCCCAGATGTTTCCATCTCACTGTCATGAGATGACTGGTTTGAAAGGTGGTCATGGTCGGTGTGTGGAGGCATCATTGTGGTGGAGGTTACCCACGCCACCCACTACAGCACCCTCTTATACCAAGGTGTATTCCATATTGACGCCCCTGGTTTTTGGAGCAGGCGTCCACATACTTTTGGACTTGTCTTGACGTGTAGAGCAGAAGTTCTGATCAGAGACCGAACACGCCGAGTTTTTCCTCCTGAAGTTCGGTGACATTTCGGAGAAGCTCCGGACCGTTTTTAAATCCCCGCTATTTCGGCGCCCGCGCACCCGCCGGATCCCTTTAATTGAAATATAAACCCGGGCGCTCCTACGCCGGCTGCAGGGGATGATGGGAGATACGCCGGCGAGCGTTTCGGGGAGTCGGTCCTGATAAGACGAGTTGATTCTGAGCTGGTGAATGCAGCCTCGTGATTGGACGATAAGCTTGTGAGAGATTTGGAAAAGCTTTGATGTTTATTACAGAGACTCTTTGATGATAGTCACCGAATTCGACACGGGTAGCGTCTCTAGGACGGGTGCTCCTAAAGACTCTCAGGGGGTCTCGGGTCAGAACCAAAAGTATTCGGACGCCCCGCGATGTCCAAAAGCATCGTTGGAAATAAAAGAAGGTTCTGCTCAGCTCTTGTGCCAATAAGGGGGTCATTGTATCCAAGCGGTCAGCAGTGGGGGTTATCCGCCTTGCTCAGGGGTCCAAATGTGGAATTTGTGCCCGTTTAGTAAAAGAGGAAAGCCTCAGTCGGTGTTCCGGTTCATCCCAGAGCTCTTGAGTGGGGCTGAGCTCAGGGCTCTGTGCAAGATGCTGGAGCTTTTCTTCATGTCTTTATAGAGCTCACACATGCTGGAACAGGAGAGGACTGTTAGGAGTCGGCCTACGCACCCCGCGACCACTGGAGGGAGCCAGACCGCGGCTCACCCTGCGGCCTCCGGTGCCCGCGCTGCTGGAGGCCGATCGACTCCCTCTGTGCCCACCAGGGGGAGCCGACCTGGCGAGATTCCATCAGTTACCACCAGAGGGCGTACAGCCCATAACAGGCCTCGAGGGAAGGGAACTACAAATCCCAAACCACCCTCGAACAATCAGCGCTCACGAGGAACACCTGGCTGAGCGTGTATTTAAGAAAGCACTCAGCCAGGCTTCCTCGTCACACCCTCTTTTGTGCTCGCTTGCACGCTGTATGTCAGGGACACAGGTAACCCAAGGTCTCATAGAGAGTTTGCGGTAGGCCCAGGGGCCGAGGTAATAAATCTGTTTAAGGGAAAGATTTAGTCAGTGTGTGACTCCTTTGCATTCTCCTGATTTTACTAGGAGAAACGCCTTTCTTCTCTTCCCTCTTAACTGCGCTTCCTCCTCGACCGGAGGAGCTGCAGCACTCTCTCTCTTTACTCTGCCTCATTGTCTGAGATAGATCTCTTAGACTTTCATCTCCCCGGCATTCCAGTGAAGCGGGGAGTTTATCGCCATTCCCTGGCGTTCAGCTCGTTCCCTACGGGGATCCGAATATTTCTTCTTCTCTTTTTTTTTCCCGGCACGAGCAGGCGTGCTCCGTGCTTTAAAATTCTCGTGGTTGTCACGCCCACTTTCGGGGGTGCTGAGATTCAGTACAAAAGCGCTACACTCAGTTCTCAGCTCCCGGACGTGAACCCACGCTTTAAATGCTTTAAGTGTTAATCACATTAATAAAACAATATAATAATAATTACGAGATAAATAAGTTAAATAATTCAAAGTGATCTTTCTAAGTTATCCCGATCTTCTGAACTTCTCCTTTTGTTTGAACTCGCAGAAAGGCGATTCTTTCGTTTGTCCTTTTTATTCCCCGCCGTCGGCATTAACGGCAGTGGCGCTGTGGCGCTCCGCGTACGTTACTGTGTTGAAACGCCTGAGGTTCCCGGTTCGAGCCTCACCCATTGCACAAGAATAAGTGCAATCGCTCATTAACGCACCAGTGTGCGATCATCATTAGAACTGTTTATTTATTTTTGGGTTTTATTTTTACGTGAACTTTCAGTGTTTTCAGTTTATTATTTCAGTTGGCTTGGGCTGGCCCAGCTCATTATTTCAGTTACTTTTGAGGTATACCGCGATTGAGTCCTCCCTTAGGATAATCATAACAAGGACCTTCCCTAAACTGTTGCTGTGGCTGGAACGCATAAATTTAGTATTTAGAAGGGGCGTCCAGATACTTCTGAGCGTGTGTGGTGTGTTTGAAGCTGAATTTTTCATCTCGGTCGATGTTAATGAGGCGAAGACGAGAAGCTCTCAGGAAGAAGAGCGTTTATACACCGAGCCTTTCTTCACGTCTTTATAGAGCTCACTCATTATGGAAGAGGAGAGGACCTTCCCTAAACTGTTGCTGGAACACATGACTTCAGTATTCAGAAGGGACGTCCTAATACTTTTGAGCGTGTGTGGTGTTTGAAGCTGAATTAAACTCGGTCGATGTTAATGAAGCGAGGACGAGAAGCTCTTAGGCAGGAGGAACGTTTGTACACCGAGCTTTTCTTCACGTCTTTATAGAGCTCACTCATTATGAAAGAAGAGAGGACCTTCCCTAAACTGTTGCGATTCATGTGGATAAAACACGTCCCAATACTTTTGAGCGTGTGGTGTGTTTGAAGCTGAATTCTTCATCTCGGTCGATGTTAATGAAGCGAGGACGAGAAGCTCTCAGGCAGGAGGAACGTTTATACACCGAGCTTTTCTTCACGTCTTTACAGAGCTTGCTCATTCTGGAACAGGAGAGGACCTTCCCTAAACTGTTGCTGTGGCTGGAACGCATAAATTTAGTATTTAGAAGGGGCGTCCAGATACTTTTGAGCATGTGGTGTGTTTGAAGCTGAATTCTTCATCTAGGTCGATGTTAATGAGGCGAGGACGAGAAGCTCTCAGGCAGGAGGAACGTTTATACACCATCATGATGATGATGATGATGATGGTTCTCGGATCTGCTGATTCTGTTCAGTCCGAGTGTGTGTGTGTGAGTGTGTGTGTGTGTGTGTGTGTGTGTGTGTGTGTGAGAGAGAGTGTGTGTGTGTGTGTGTGTGTGTCCAGGCCTCATATTAAACGGTCACTCTGGATTTATCCACTCGGCCCCTCTTCGGCGTCCTTGGCTCTGATCTCTGGCTGATTTACGCCGCGCGGGGGGCAGAACCGGCTCCGCTGGTCCCTCGGCGGATGAACCCACTTGGCAGTGAGGAATTATGGGACGGCGGGCGGGCGGGCTTGCGGGGCGGGGCGGGGGGCAGAACCGGCTCCGCTGGTCCCTCAGCGGATGAACCCACTTGGCAGTGAGGAATTATGGGACGGCGGGGCGGGGCGGGGCGGGGCGTGTCTCTTTTCCGGGGCCGTCAGATTTTTTTTATGGAAACGGTGTAGTTAGAAGGAACTGACCAGCAGGAGATCCGCACAGGAGAGCATGTGGCCACCTGAAGCTTTTTGGACACCCCACTCCAAAACCATGGGACCTTTGCAGCTATAACAGTCTCGCTTTTACTGGGCGTGTCAGTATTTGTCATTTGAACTCATTCAAAGTGCAGCAGGTTATTCCAGCAGGTGGATTTTACCTACCGTCCAGGCTGACCACTGGTTTAGGAGAGCTACAATACACGGCCAGAAGTGGGCATGCCCAAAGCGCCTCTATAAGCTCAAAATGGAATTTCAGTACCATTTCATTCCAGCTGTAACGTCGACTGTGAGTCTGGTTTTGGAACGGGACGTCCAACAAGCTGATGGTCAGACGGACTAGTTTAATCATGGCCAGTTCCCTTTTTTGCGCCCGTTCCTCGTGACCCCCAGATCGAATATCTGCCCGACTAGTTTTATTATGAAGCTTGGTTGCTTGATCGGTTGCTGTTGTCCTGAGTTTGACCATTTTAGGACACCTCTAGAGGGGGTCAGGTTTATTTTTATCGGGGCGCTGACCCCTGTCCCCCTTGTCCCCCTTGCCGCCCCCTCCCTGGACCTGCCAGCAGTTATTAGGGGTAGAAATGAAGCCGGGGACAGAAGTGTGTGAAATGTTGTAGGACCGTGTAGCACATCAAAGAGAAAAAGATCAAAGTGGTGCTGCAGCGGTGTCACTGGCCATAGGGACGACCCTCACACACACACACACACACACACACACACACTGTCCTCACAGTGTGTCTTCAGTGTGTTTGATGTAAAGCACCACACATATTAATGGCAGTCTAGCACCTGCACTTGCAGACACTCCAACACATTCTTCTTTCGTCTGTTCCCATTAGGGGGCGCCGCAGTGGACCATTGGTCTCCATCTCACCCTGACCTGAACCTCTGACCACCTTCCTCTCCATCTTCAGCACCCTTCATGCTCAAACCATCTCAATCTGGCAACCTTGTCCATCCAGCCAAATTGTCCATACCCGTCATTCCCGACAGGTTATTCCAGCAGGTGGATTTTATCTTCATCCATCATGACCACTGGTTTAGGAGAGCTAGGCTATACGGCCAAAAGTATTCGGACACCTGACTGTGAGCTTGTTGGACGTCCAGTTTAACCCTTCATCCCTCCTCTGCACACGCCCGAACCATCTCAATCTGGCAACCTTGTCCCCAAATTGTCCATTCCCATCATGCCCAATTCCTTCAGAGTGCAGCAGGTTATTCCAGCAGGTGGATTTTATCTATCGTCCATGGTGAGCACTGGTTTAGGAGAGCTACAATACACGGCCAAAAGTATTTGGATGCCTGGTTTTAGTGTGTTGGACGTCCAGTTTCACCCTTCATCCCTCCTCTGCACACGGCCAAACGGTCTCAATCTGGCAACCTTGTTTCCAAAAGATCATACTTGGATTTATTTCTGCTTTTCATGTTTCCGGACTCTTTAATAATATCATGGACTGTAGACGGGGAAAGCTGAGATGTTTTTAATCTGATGTGTTTCTCTGGATGCTCATTTAATACCTGATCGTGATTCTGTTGCTTCAAAGGTTTAGATGTTTTGGGTTTGTTTGTTTGTTTGTTTGTTGTTTGTACGGTTTGGGGTTCTGTTCGCATCCTGTCCCATCTTTTCCTGGAGCTGAGGTTTGAATCCCTCCCTTGGTGACGGTGCACAGTGAAAAGCTCTTATAATCATTCTAATCATCTAATAACTCCGAGGTTTTGCTCCCTGCTCCTCACCCTCACCAGAATATGGTGGTATCATGAGGACTGGAGCCGTGGTCCTGATGCATGGAGCTCGTTTCCTCCGACCCTCTTATCATCGTTATTGTGGAGCTGATCCGCCGCTCTGCTTCTCCTGTAATGAAGTACTTCTTCTTCTTCTTCTTCTTGCTCTCGTATCGCTGACGATAAAGGAGACGTATAAGTGCACCTAAGTGCCCGCGAGTGCAGCTGAGTGACCGCAGGCCGGCGTGCAGAGTGGACACCGTGTTCTTCTCCTCACATGTCTGAGGAACGTTAATTATTCATCAATGCTTCAGTGTTCCAAAATTAATCGTAGTTCATTTACAATAGACCGCATTTACATATCCAGCGTGTATCAGTACAGTGTGGGCATTGAGAAGCGCACTACTGGACCCATTAGTCCAGCCAACCATCACAAAACCAGGGAAACCTGGTAGATGATGGGAAACCCCTGGTAGATGTTGAAAACCCCTGAGAGCAGGTAGGAAACCCCTGGTAGATAGTAAGAAACCTCAGGTAGATGGTTGGAAGCCATTGATAGATGGTCAGACACCCCTGGTAGATGGAGGTAAACCCCTGGTAGATGGTGAGAAACTCCTTGTAGATGGTCAGAAACCCCTGGTAGATGGGCAGAAACTCCTGGTAGATGGTGAGAAACTTCTTGTAGATGGTCAGAAACCCCTGGTAGATGGAGGTAAACCCCTGGTAGATAGTGAGAAACTCCTTGTAGATGGTCAGAAACCCCTGGTAGATGGGCAGAAACTCCTGGTAGATGGGCAGAAACTCCTGTTAGATGGTGAGAAACCTTTGTTAGATGGTCGGAAACCCTGGTAGATGGTGGGAAACTCCGTAGATGGTCAGAAACTCCTGGTAGATGGAGGTAAACCCCTGGTAGATGGTGAGAAACTCCTTGTAGATGGTCAGAAACCCCTGGTAGATGGGCAGAAACTCCTGGTAGATGGTGAGAAACTTCTTGTAGATGGTCAGAAACCCCTGGTAGATGGAGGTAAACCCCTGGTAGATAGTGAGAAACTCCTGGTAGATGGGCAGAAACTCCTGGTAGGTGGTCAGAAACCCCTGTTAGATGGTCGGAAACCCTGGTAGATGGTGGGAAACTCCGTAGATGGTCAGAAACTCCTGGTAGATGGTGGGAAACCTCTGGTAGATGGTAGATAATGTTTTAAAGAGGACGTCTTCTCCCTCGTCGGTTATGGTGCAGGTTTCTGAACGATGACTAGCACTTGTCACTGGTTCCTTCTTCACTTGACCATGTTTCTCTTTCTCCTGCAGGTTCCTTTCTATGAGTCCACCATGGACCAGGTGTTCTGGCAGCTGCTGGTCCTGGTTATGGCCGTGGAAGCAGTTCATGCTTGTCCCAAATACTGCCTGTGCCAGAACCTGTCGGAGTCCCTGGGGACGCTGTGTCCCTCCAAGGGCCTTCTGTTCGTGCCGCCGGACATCGACCGGCACACGGTGGAGCTCCGCCTGGGCGGCAACTTCATCCTGCGGATCACGCAGCAGGACTTCGCCAACATGACGGAGCTGGTGGACCTGACCCTGTCGCGCAACAGCATCAGCTCCATCCAGCCGTTCTCCTTCGCTGACCTGGAGACCCTGCGCTCGCTGCACATGGACAACAACCGGCTGGCCGAGCTCGGACCCGACGACCTGCACGGCCTCGTCAACCTCCAGTACCTGATTCTGAACAACAACCAGCTGAACCGCATCTCCGAACGTGCCTTCCGCGACCTGGCGCCGGCCATCGAGGACCTGGACCTGTCCTACAACAACCTGCAGACGGTGCCCTGGGACTCCGTGCGCCAGATGATCAACCTGCACCAGCTCACCTTGGACCATAACTTGCTGGAATACATTCCGGAAGGAACCTTCGTAGATCTGGAGAGACTCGCCCGCCTGGACCTGACGTCCAACCGTCTCCGGAAGCTGCCGCCGGACCCGGTGTTCGCCCGGGCGCAGGACTCGGCGCACGACACGTTGCAGGTGTCGACGCCCTTCGCGCCGCAGCTGTCGCTGAACATCGGCGGTAATCCGTTGCACTGTAACTGCGAGATGCTCTGGTTTCGGCGGCTGGATCGCCAAAACGACTTGGAAACCTGCGCCTCCCCTCCGGCGCTGAAGGGGCGCTACTTCTGGGGCATCAGGAAGAGCGAGTTCACCTGCGAGCAGCCGCTGATTACCCAGCACACACACCGCCTGCTGGTTCTGGAGGGGCAGACGGCCAGCTTGAAGTGTGAGGCTGTCGGAGATCCGACCCCCATGGTCCACTGGGTCGCCCCTGATGACCGTCTGCTGGGCAACTCCTCCCGGGTCGTAGTGTACGCCAACGGCACCCTCGTGATCACCATCACCACCTCCAAAGACTTCGGGACCTTCACGTGTATCGCCGCGAACGTGGCCGGCGAATCCACGGCTTCCGTGGAGCTGTCGATCGTCCAGCTGCCCCACATGGGCAACGGAACCGGACAGCCCAGGTCTCGCCTCTCGGACATCACGGGAAGCTCGAGAGCCACGCCCAAGGGCCCGGCGGAAAAGGAGAAGGCGGTCTCGGTTTCCGAGGTGACCGCAGACTCCGCTCTCGTTAGGTGGTCCGTCAGCAAGGCGGCGCCCAAGGTGAAGATGTTCCAGCTGCAGTACAACTGCTCCAACGATGAAGTGCTCGTCTACAGGTAAGAGTTAGCTTCACGTCGCGGTCTTACTAGCCTTTTGTTAGCGTTTGTGTTTGTTAGCTCAGTCCAGTAGATGTCACTGCAGCGCCGGTGTGGATAACTGCAGGACCAACTGGAAAACCAACTACACCAGTATAACCTCTTCTTGTAAGGCTAGAAGAACATCCAAACCAGCCTGAAGCACCTGAGACCAGGAAACCATTGTAGCTTTCTTAAAGCTACATTATATGGCCAAAAGTATTTGGACGCCTGACCATGAGCTTGCTGGACGTCCAGTTTTTTGTATGGCTTAGCATTAATGTTAAAGTTCCGGTTTATCCCAGAGATGTTGAGTAAGGCTGAGGTCAGGGCTCTGTGCAGGACGCTGGAGTTCCTTGGTTTGCTTGAGGGCACAGTGAATTGAAGCCTGCATGGAAGGGTCGGGATCTGAACCCACAATCTTCTGACTGATAGCCAAAAGCTCTTTATACCAGGCTACAGGGCGGCCGAGTTGGCCTACCAGGTAATGGGGGTGTGGTGGAGAGGGTGAGGTGATGGTATTTGTGGACGTAAACATCAGAGCGTGAGAGTAAACGAGCCGCGTTAACCTATTAACATTCAAGCTCTCATTATTAAATGCCTCAATTATCTGAGCTAATGCAGCGCTAATCAGTCTAAGTTTAGTGCTGCCACCACGTCTGGAGCTTAATGCTAACACACACACACACACACACACACACACACAGGTACAAGCATTAAGGCACTTATTACAGTCCAAAATCTCAGACTGTCGGGCGTCTACATACAGACGTACCAGGCTAGGCCTGAGAGAGGCAGTTGTGATGGACGAGAACCCACGATGAACTAGCGTCCTGTAGGGGGAGTTACTGCGTAGTGCCTAATAATAATAATAATAATAATAATAATGTCAATAATAATAATAATAATGTCAATAATAATAATAATAATGTCAATAATAATAATAATAATAATAATGTCAATAATAATAATAATAATGTCAATAATAATAATAATAATGTCAATAATAATAATAATAATAATAATGTCAATAATAATAATAATAATGTCAATAATAATAATAATAATGTCAATAATAATAATAATAATAATAATGTCAATAATAATAATAATAATGTCAATAATAATAATAATAATAATAATAATGTCAATAATAATAATAATAATAATAATAATAATAATGTCAATAATAATAATAATAATAATAATAATAATAATGTCAATAATAATAATAATAATGTCAATAATAATAATAATAATAATAATAATAATGTCAATAATAATAATAATAATAATAATAATAATGTCAATAATAACTAGAGAGTGCATTTCCGGAGAAAATGCGAGTGTGATTGCCGTGTGCCGGTCGGCGGGCGTGCGCAGGTCGGGGGCGCGCATGCGTTTAGAAGTGGTGCGGTGCGTGGGGTGTGAATACTTTCTCCCAGACAGGCCACTGTATCTGTGCACAAGCTGTGGTGTGAGCACAAGTTCACTCTGGGTGTGTTTGAAAAGCCAAACCTGTAAAAAAATGCATTTCTGCACGTTTGTACTGCTTACAAATCAGTACTCATTCATTTACATGTGATTATCACTGCAGGGGCCATGGTATTGCGCAATCTATGATCGGCTGTGTGTCATTTACAGCTTTCAGGCATAGTGCACTCAGACTTCGGTCCCTCTTTTAGCATTTAGCAATTCCCATTGATTTTAATGCATCCGTTAGCCTTGAAGCTAACGGATATAAATATCTTTTTTTCTGTTGCAACGCGAATGATATGACGCTCCCTGCTAAGTGTAACTGCAGTATAATTTCATTCTGTGCAGCGTTTTCATCTTAAAAATCACTAATACCTTAGTTACAGACCAAAATAAGTCAGCTTTTTTGGCGGCCGCCATTTTCTATTCTCAGAACGGGCTGAAGATGCCGCCTACGTCATCACGTTGACGTTCTGTGGAAAGCCAAAGGTGTCAAGATTTTTGTCCAAAAATTCGGGCAAAAACGGGCATAAATGCCACACGGATGGGCGTATCCGGATGATTTTTTGGATTTGGGCGCTAATTAATGACCCGGTAAATCAAGGGTTGGAACGGCGTTGATAGCTCGAAATTTTTTTCAAAATGAATGGGAGTCAATGGGGCAAAACGGGCACCTTAAAACGGGCACTGTGCCCACAGTGTTGGTTCGATCCAAAAGCTGTATACAAGCAGTCCATTCCCGTATGGGCCGGACGATTTGGCACTGGAACGGGGTCGATATCTCGAAAATTGCGGACGAAGAAAGGGAGACAAAAAACGGGCGGAATGGCAATAATATATTGAAAACGAAAATAACAACTAGAGAGTGCATTTCCGGAGAAAATGCGAGTGTGATTGCCGTGTGCCGGTCGGCAAGCGTGCGCAGGTTGGGGGTGCGCATGCGTTTAGAAGTGGTGCGGTGCGTGGGGTGTGAATACTTTCTCCCAGACAGGCCACTGTATCTGTGCACAAGCTGTGGTGTGAGCACAAGTTCACTCTGGGTGTGTTTGAAAAGCCAAACCTGTAAAAAAAATGCATTTCTGCACGTTTGTACTGCTTACAAATCAGTACTCATTCATTTACATGTGATTATCACTGCAGGGGCCATGGTATTGCGCAATCTATGATCGGCTGTGTCTCATTTACCGCTTTCAGGCATAGTGCACTCAGACTTCGGTCCCTCTTTTAGCATTTAGCAATTCCCATTGATTTCAATGCATCCGTTAGCCTTGAAGCTAACGGATAGAAATATCTTTTTTTCTGTTGCAACGCGATCGATTTGACGCTCACTGCTAAGTGTAACTGCACTATAATTTCATTCTGTGCAGCATTTTTACTTTAAAAATCACTAATACTTTAGTTACAGACCAAAATAAGTTCGTTTTCAAATCGGCAGCCATGTTGCTTTTTCGGAACAGTCCGAGGTGGTTGCCTACGTCATCACGTTGACGTGTTATGGAAGGCCAAAGGTGTAAAAATTTTTCTCTCAAAATTCGGGCAAAAACGGGCATAAATGCCACACAAATGGGCGTATCCAGATGATTTTTTGGATTTGGGCGCTAATTAATGACCCGGTCCATCAAGAGTTGGAACGGCATTTATAGCTCGAAATTTTTTTCAAAATGAATGGGAGTCAATGGGGCAAAACGGGCACCTTAAAACGGGCACTGTGCCCACAGTGTTGGTTCGATCCAAAAGCTGTATACAAGCAGTCCATTCCCGTATGGGCCGGACGATTTGGCACTGGAACGGGGTCGATATCTCGAAAATTGCGGACGAAGAAAGGGAGACAAAAAACGGGCGGAATGGCAATAATATATTGAAAACGAAAATAACAATAACAATAGTGTGCTTGCATTCTGCAATCACACTAATAATAATAATATGACTTTCGGATAACAATAGTGTGCTTGCCTACAGCAATCACACTAATAATAATAATAATAATAATAATGTCAATAATAATAATAACTAGAGAGTGCATTTCCGGAGAAAATGCGAGTGTGATTGCCGTGTGCCGGTCGGGTGGGCGCGCGCAACCCGATGCTTTATCCAACTCGGGGTGTCATCAGTGGGCTTTACGATTTAGAGTTGGAACGGCGTCGATATCTCGAAATATCAAAAAATGAATGGAAGTGAATGGGGACAAAAACCGGGCGTGGCAGGTGGGTGTGGGTTCGAATCCCCAGGCTGTATCTGAGTCGGGGTTACATCAGGGGGCTTTACGATTTAGAATTGGAACGGCGTTGATATCTCGAACTTTCAAAAAATGAATGGAAGTGAATGGGGACAAAAACCGGGCGTGGCAGGTGGGTGTGGGTTCGAATCCCCATGCTGTACCCAAGTCGGGGTTACATCAGGAGGCTTTACAATATAGAGTTGGAACGGCGTTGATATCTCAAACTTTCAAAAAATGAATGGAAGTGAATGGAGCCGAAAAACGGGCGTGGCAGGTGGGTGTGGGTTCGAATCCCCATGCTGTACCTGAGTCGGGGTTACATCAGTGGGCTTTACGATTTAGAGTTGGAACGGCGTTGATATCTCGAACTTTCAAAAAATGAATGGAAGTGAATGGGGACAAAAACCGGGCGTGGCAGGTGGGCATGGGTTCGAATCCCCATGCTGTACCTGAGTCGGGGTTACATCAGTGGGCTTTACAATTTAGAGCTGGAACGGCGTTGATATCTCAAATTAAAAAAAAATGAATGGAAGTGAATGGGGCTGAAAACCGGGCGTGGCAGGTGGGCATGGGTTCGAATCCCCATGCTGTACCTGAGTCGGGGTTACATCAGTGGGCTTTACAATTTAGAGCTGGAACGGCGTTGATATCTCAAACTTTCAAAAAATGAATGGAAGTGAATGGAGCCGAAAACCGGGCGTGGCAGGTGGGTTTGGGTTCGAATCCCCATGCTGTATCTGAGTCGGGGTTACATCAGGGGGCTTTACAATTTATAGTTGGAACGGCGTTGATATCTCGAACTTTCAAAAAATGAATGGAAGTGAATGGGGACAAAAACCGGGCGTGGCAGGTGGGTGTGGGTTCGAATCCCCATGCTGTATCTGAGTCGGGGTTACATCAGGGGGCTTTACAATTTAGAGTTGGAACGGCGTTGATATCTCGAACTTTCAAAAAATGAATGGAAGTGAATGGAGCCGAAAAACGGGCGTGGCAGGTGGGTGTGGGTTCGAATCCCCATGCTGTATGTGAGTGGGGTTACATCAGTGGGAAGTGAGCGTATCTAAATGCTGTATAGAAGAGCTGCAGTGTGTGTGTTTGGGGGGGTGAAGACTCACACAGGCGACTCTGTCTAAATCCTAGCTCTCGATTTGAGCCGAAGGAATGGAAGTCAATGGGACTCATTGGTTACATAAAGGTTGTAGAAATAACCATTCAATTCAAATCACCAGATGCATAGTGCACTCAGACTTCGGTCCCTCTTTTAGCATTTAGCAATTCCCATTGATTTCAATGCATCCGTTAGCCTTGAAGCTAACGGATAGAAATATCTTTTTTTCTGTTGCAACGCGATCGATTTGACGCTCACTGCTAAGTGTAACTGCACTATAATTTCATTCTGTGCAGCGTTTTTACTTTAAAAATCACTAATACTTTAGTTACAGACCAAAATAAGTTCGTTTTCAAATCGGCAGCCATGTTGCTTTTTCGGAACAGTCCGAGGTGGTTGCCTACGTCATCACGTTGACGTGTTATGGAAGGCCAAAGGTGTAAAAACTTTTCTCTCAAAATTCGGGCAAAAACGGGCATAAATGCCACACAAATGGGCGTATCCAGATGATTTTTTGGATTTGGGCGCTAATTAATGACCCGGTCCATCAAGAGTTGGAACGGCATTTATAGCTCGAAATTTTTTTCAAAAAGAATGGGAGTCAATGGGGCAAAACGGGCACCTTAAAACGGGCACTGTGCCCACAGTGTTGGTTCGATCCAAAAGCTGTATACAAGCAGTCCATTCCCGTATGGGCCGGACGATTTGGCACTGGAACGGGGTAGATATCTCGAAAATTGCGGACGAAGAAAGGGAGACAAAAAACGGGCGGAATGGCAATAATATATTGAAAACGAAAATAACAATAACAATAGTGTGCTTGCATTCTGCAATCACACTAATAATAATAATAATAATGTCAATAATAATAATAATAATGTCAATAATAATAATAATAATAATGTCAATAATAATAATAATGTCAATAATAATAATAATAATAATGTCAATAATAACTAGAGAGTGCATTTCCGGAGAAAATGCGAGTGTGATTGCCGTGTGCCGGTCGGGCGGGCGTGCGTATCCCAATGCTTTATCCAACTCGGGGTGTCATCAGTGGGCTTTACGATTTAGAGTTGAAACGGCGTCGATATCTCGATCTTTCAAAAAATGAATAGAAGTGAGTGGAGTCGAAAAACGGGCGTGGCAGGTGGGCGTGAGTTCGAATCCCCATGCTGTACCCAAGTCAGGGTTACATCAGTAGGCTTTACGATATAGAGTTGGAACGGCGTTGATATCTCGAACTTTCAATAAATGAATTGAAGTGAATAGAGCCGAAAAACGGGCGTGGCAGGTGGGCGTGGGTTCGAATCCCCATGCTGTACCTGAGTCGGGGTTACATCAGTGGGCTTTACGATTTAGAGTTGGAACGGCGTCGATATCTCAAACTTTCAAAAAATGAATGGAAGTGAATGGAACAAAAAAACAGGCGTGGCAGGTGGGTGTGGGTTCGAGTCCCCATGCTTTATCTGAGTCGGGGTTACATCAGTGGGCTTTACAATTTAGAGTTGGAACGGCGTTGATATCTCAAACTTTCAAAAAATGAATGGAAGTGAATAGGACCAAAAAACGGGTGTGGCAGGTGGGTGTGGGTTCGAATCCCCATGCTGTACCTTAGTCGGGGTTACATCAGTGGGCTTTATGATTTAGAGTTGGAACGGCGTTGATATCTCAAACTTTCAAAAAATGAATGGAAGTCAATGAGGCTGAAAAACGGGCGTGGCAGTTGGGCGTGTGTTCGAATCCCCATGCTGTACCCATTTTGGGGTTACATTAGTGGGCTTTATGATTTAGAGTTGGAACAATGTTGATATCTCAAACTTTCAAAAAATGAATGGAAGTGAATGGGGCAGAAAACCGGGCGTGGCAGGTGGGCGTGAGTTCGAATCCCCATGCTGTACCTGAGTCGGGGTTACATCAGTGGGCTTTACAATTTAGAGTTGGAACGGCGTCGATATCTCGAACTTTCAAAAAATGAATGGAAGTGAATTGAGCTCAAAAATGGGCGTGGCAGGTGGGTGTGGGTTCGAATCCCCATGCTGTATCTGAGTCGGGGTTACATCAGTGGGCTTTACGATATAGAGTTGGAACGGTGTTGATATCTCGAACTTTCAAAAAATGAATGGAAGTGAATGGGACCAAAAACCGGGCGTGGCAGGTGGGTGTGGGTTCGAATCCCCATGCTGTACCCAAGTCGGGGTTACATCAGGGGGCTTTACAATTTAGAGTTGGAACAGTGTTGATATCTCAAACTTTCAAAAAATGAATGGAAGTGAATGGAGCCGGAAAACGGGCGTGGCAGGTGGGCGTGGGTTCGAATCCCCAAAACTGTATCTGAGTCGGGGTTACATCAGGGGGCTTTACGATTTAGAGTTGGAACGGTGTTGATATCTCAAACTTTCAAAAAATGAATGGAAGTGAATGGAGCCGGAAAACGGGCGTGGCAGGTGGGTGTGGGTTCGAATCCCCAAAACTGTATCTGAGTCGGGGTTACATCAGGGGGCTTTACGATTTAGAGTTGGAACGGTGTTGATATCTCAAACTTTCAAAAAATGAATGGAAGTGAATGGGACTCTTACAGGTTAAATAAACGTTATAGAAATAACCATTCAACAACCATTCAAAGAAAACGAATGGAAGTCAATGGGACCAAAAATCGGTACAAAAGCGGGCGTGGCGGGTGAACGGACGGGCGGATCAAAAAACTTTTTTTCAATAAGTGATGCCAATAACGGGCCGGACGATCTAGAGTTGGAACGGCATCGATATCTCAAAATTTTTTTGAAAATGAATGGAAGTCTATGGGAAAAAAATCGCTACAAAAGAGGGCGTGGCGGGCGAACGGGCAGGCGGATCCGAAAGCTGTATACAAGCCCGCGTCGCACCAACAGGCCGGACGATTTGGCGTTGGAACAGTGTCGATATCTCGAAAACTGCGGGGCGAGATAGCCGGCGACGAAAGTGGTGGAATAATAAAAAGAAAAAAAATAATAATAATATGACTAACGGATAACAATAGTGTGCTTGCCCATAGGCAATCACACTAATAATAATAATAATAATAATAATAATAATGATAATAATAACAATAATAGTAACAATAATAATAATGTTACAGAGTGCGTGTGCTGGCCTGCCTGCAGTTCCGATCTGTCACCTGTAAAAATGTTTGATGATCAGGAAAATAACAGGTATAATAATAAATAAAATAAATAACATGCAACCAACTTTGCAGCAACAGTTTAAGGAAGGCCCCTTCCTTTCCCCTTCCAGCTTGACTCAAGCTCTATAAAGACATGAAGGCACCCTGAGGTCAGTCCCACTCTGGGATGAACCGGAACACCGACTGAGGCTTTTACCCCTCTGCTACCACACAGCAGCAGGTTTACTTCATGGCCGGGGGCAGTGGAACACGGTGTGGACAGGTCGAACCAAATCAATTCATCACTCACCGTGCAGCGTTCACCACACAGTCTGATTTTACTGCTGCGCTCTGACTGACAGGACACACACACACACACACACACACACACTCACACACACACACACACACTCACACACACACACACACACACTCACACACTCACACACACACACACACACACTCACACACACACACACACACACTCACACACACACTCACACACTCACACTCACACACACACACACACACTCACACACTCACACTCACACACACACTCACCACTCAACATGGTTTATTGAACGGTGTCACAGTGTGTTACTGCAGAATAACACACACCCGTACTGACTGTCACGCAACGACCACACACAGGGACGAATAAACCTAACGGCATGCATGTACATTCATTCATCATGCTGCAGTAATAATAATAATAATAATAATAACAGTAATAATAATAATAACAGTAATAATAATAATAACAGTAATAATAATAATAATAATAACAGTAATAATAATAATAATAATAACAGTAATAATAATAATAACAGTAATAATAATAATAACAGTAATAATAATAATAACAGTAATAATAATAATAATAATAACAGTAGTAATAATAATAACAGTATTATTAAATAATAATAATAAAAATAATATTAATAATAATAATAATAATGATAATAATAATAATAACAGTAATAATAATATTGATAATAATAATAATATTGATAATAATAATAATAAAACGAATAATAATAATGTAATAATAATAATAATGGTAATTTATAATAATAATAATAATAATAATAATAATAATGATAATAGTAATAATATTATATAATTATACTTTGTAGACACAGTGCGTGTGCTTGATTGGCCTGCCTGCAGTTCAGATCTGTCTTCTATTCAAATGATTGACAACCAGGAAAATATCAGGTGTCATAAAACAGTTTAATGATATGCTTCTGACTTTGCAGCAACAGTTTAGGGAAGGTTCTTTCCTGTTCCTGTGCACAAAGTGAGCTCAATAAAGACATGAAGAAGCTCCAGTGTCCTGCACAGAGCCCTGACCTCAGCCCCACTCAACAGCTCTGGGATGAACCGGAACACAAGGGGCACAAATTCCCACACACAGACGTGCTGTAGTTTAAAGTCTCGTGAGAAGTTTCTCAGTAAAGCAGCTGTTGTTATAAGTGATCACATTGAGGGTCACTCTGTTTTAATAACGTTTGTTTTTGAACCTGGATGTCCAGCAAGCTCACCATCAGGCGTCCGAATACTTTTGGCCGTATAGTGTATATTAAATAAGAGATAAACTACAGGGGTTGAATATTTTTCTGCACTCATGGTAATCATGGACACGATCTGATGATCCGACTGTGTGGGTTTGTTTATTAAACTTTGCCCGGTGTGCCAGTTCGGCGGAAGTAATTTGCTCTGGTTGAGCCGTGGTTACAAAATGAATTATTACGCGAAGATGCTCTGGTGCCCATCCACCCTGCCCCGCCCTGCCCGCGCCACCCCGCCCCATCTCGCCCAGTTCCCTCGGCAGTGCTCATCTCTTTTTAATGTGCACGTCCATTAGTGTTATTGTGAAGTGCTGTTCCCGCTGTTCCTGAGATCCACCCAGAGAATGCAGACTGGACAAACGGGAACATCTGTCTGTCCTACCCAGAATGCTCTGGGTTCAATTCCCCAGCGGGTGACCAGGGTCTGGTTGGGTTTTCGTCTTGAGCTCTGGTTTCCTCGCATAACTCCAAAGATCAATTGGAACTACTGGAAATCCCCCAAAGTGTGTGTGTGTGTGCGAATGTGTGTGTGTGAGTGTGTGTGTGTGTGTGTGTGAATGTGTGTGTGTGTGCTGTGATGGACTGGCGACCTGTCCGGGGTGTCTCCTGCCTTGCGACAATAAATCAGACCCACCACGACCCTGACCAGGATAAACCATCAGCAAAACAGACAATGAATGAAGGAATTAATGAATCAATTGAGTCAATGAATCACTGACTCAGTGAATGAATGAACGCTTTTCCAGAGTGTTCGGTGCCCTGAAATAGACTGGTGCTGTGCCCAGGGTGTTCCTGCTTAGCACTTAGTGTTACCAGTGGTGCCAGACCCACCACGACCCTGACCAGGATAAAATAGACAATAAATGAAGAAATCAATTATTCAATGAATCACTGAATCAGTGAATGAATGAACGGTTTCCCAGAGTTTTCGTTGCGCTGAAGTGGACTGGCGCTGTGCCCAGGGTGTTCCTGCCAAGCACTTAGTGTTACCAGTGGTGCCAGACCCACCACGACCCTGATCAGGATGATGCAGTTTTAGGTATGTGCCAGCTGTTTCTGTAACAGAAGCTTTTATCCGGGTTCCGAACCCCCCTCCCTGTGATTGATGCTGTGCCACCTCTAAGAGAGTGAGACCTTCTTCCTCCCCCCTCCAAAATTACATTCCCGAGCCCGGGGCGCTCCTCGTACCTTCATCTTCTCCCATCATAAACCGGCGCTTATTTTCCATCCCGGTTGGCGCGGTGCGTTCCCGCCGGGTGCCACTTCGTCAGGATCCTGAATTAAAGAGAATTAACGTCTGGTTGAAATCCCTCCCTGGTGGGCGCGGGAGGTCTCGCGCCAGCCGGAGACGTGAGGCGCTCGGAGTGTAAATGACCAGAAGCGCCGGAACGTCGGACCGTCCTCGCATCCGTGATCGTGCTGGTGGACGCGTGCCAGGGCGGAGGAGACGCGCTCGTTTATCACAGCTGGTAAAGTGGAAATGAAGAGGGCCGTGTACCCGTCTGGAGTGGCATCCGGCGGGGTTGGAGGGCTGATTTAATACTCAGAGTGACGGGCGGATGAAGGGAAAGGTGTTCAGGTCAGGTGTGTGTAGGTAGAATGTGTTCAGGTTAGATGTGTTCAGGATGGGTATGTTGAAGTTGTGTGTGTTAAAGTTAATTGTGTTTAGGTCGAGTGTGTTTAGGACGGCCGTGTTCGGGTAGGATGTGTTTAGGTTGGATGTGTTCAGTATGGTCATGTAGAGGGGGTGTGTTTTCAGGTAAGGTGTGTTTAGATAGGATGTTTTTAGGACGGCCGTGTTCAGGTTGGATGTGTTCAGGTTGAATGTGTTCAGGATGGTTGTTTAAGTTGTGTGTGTTAGGGTTGGGCATGTTCTGAACGGGCGTGTCCTGAATGGGCATGTTCAGGTAGGACGTGTTCAGGTAGGACGTGTTCAGGTAAGGTGTGTTTAAATAGAGCATGTTCAGGACAGGTGTGTTCTGAACGGGCGTGTTCAGGTAGGATGTGTTCAGGATGGTTATGTTTAAGTTGTGTGTGTTAGGATTGGGCATGTTCTGAACGGGCGTGTTCAGGTTGGGCATGTTCAGGTAGGACGCGTTCAGGTAGGATGTGTTGAATCCCTGCAGACCGTGCTAAAACCCTCTCTCTGTGTGTTGCAGGATGATCCCTCCCTCCAGTAAAGCCTTCCTGGTGAACAACTTGGTCTCTGGAAGCCGCTATGATTTGTGCGTCCTGGCGGCCTGGGACGACTCGTCCACCACGCTGACGGCCACCAGCATCGTGGGCTGCACCCAGTTCTTCACCCAGGACGAGTACCCACAATGCCATTCTCTGCACGGGCAGTTGCTAGGTGGCACCATGATCCTGGTGGTGGGGGGCATCATAGTCGCCACGTTGCTCGTCTTCATCGTCATCCTCATGGTGCGCTACAAGGCTGGAGAGGGCGGGGCCGTCCCTGGACCTGGACACGGCGACTCTCTGGAGCTTCCTGTCAGCAAGCTTAGTGACGTCGGCGACGCCTACTCACAGAGCAACGACGGGCGTCTGGGGCAGAACGGAGGCGTCCTCGCGTCCCCGTCGAACTCCAAACCCAACCCTAAATCTGACAATCCCAAGGTCACCCTGCGGGACGAGCTGGTGGACTTTAAGTGCGGCTCTCTGCAGAGCAGCTCCAGCTCCGTGTCCTCGTCCTCCGGTTCCTCGGTGGGTTCCGTCGGCGGTCTGCGCTCCTGCAGCCCCAACAGCGCTCTGGCCAGCATCTGGAGGTCGGCGCCTCTTAAACCGAGACCAAATCTGGACCATCTCCTGGGTGCCATCACGTCTTTGGAGCTTAAAAGCCAAACGGTCTCCGGCTCCTCGTATCCGTCCTCGCTGCCCCCGAGTGACCGGGAGCCTCTGTTAGGCAGGACCTCAGGCTCCAGGTTTAGACGGAGCCACTCGTTCGACGCCGGTGACTTTGCCGCGTCGATCAGCAGCGTCTGGACCAGACGGAGCCTCTCCATCAACGGCATGCTCCTCAAGGACGACGCTACGAGCAGCAAGGGAACTCTGGAGGGTTCAGAATGGGTGGTGGAGAGCACCGTGTAGGTTCATGAAGCTTCTGTTTATCTTAACGATGCAGCGGTGGTGTCCAACTGATCCCCATCAAGGTTTGTACGTAGTAAATACGCTGGTGTGGGTGTGTCAGGGTATCTCGGTGTGACTCTCGTGGTCCAGACTGCCACGCTAACCGTCTCCGCTGCTTATACGTGTCATGAATTTGAAAGCTTTTATATTTTTATCTCGTCTCGCCTCTCTCTCAGAGGAAGAGTCGCTCTACGTTCATACCTCGTCTGGTTCCGCTCCCTCGGGTCTCCAAGGGTTCGTCTGCAGAAGCAGAACTTCAGCAGCTCCACTGAGGTGGTTTTTATTAGAACCTTCCAGTTTGGAGTATCTGCCGTGTCAAGTCATGAACTCTACGGCCAAGAGTGTCCAGACACCCGACCATGAGCTTGTTGGGCGACTCCACCACGTTAAGGGTCATCGGCATCTTCGGCTGAGCCGTGCTCAGTTCTTCCCCAGGATGACCACCTACAATGCCATTCTTTGCACGGGCGGTTACTAGGTACCGTTCCACCACGTTCCTGGGTGTGGAAGGCATCGCACAAGGTGCTCTACAAGGTCTATGGAGAACTTTGCAGCTCCAACAGCCTCCGCTCCTCTGGGAGGCCTTTTCACAAGATTTTGGAGAGGCCTGGTGTGCGATCGACTTGATTACTGGGGTTGAAGTCTGGGCTCTGTGCAGGCCACTGGAGTTCCTCCACACCAAACCTTACTTTAGGAAAGGTTTAGGGAAGGTCCTTTCCCGTTCCAGCATAAGCGAGCTCTATAAAGCACCTGCACAGAGCCCTGACCTCAAACCACTCAACAGCTCTAGGATAAATCGGAACACCGACTGATTGATCAGCGCCCAGCCACACAAGCGCTGTCATCTTTTGACTGAACGGGCACAAATTCCCACACACAGACACACTGTGGTTCAAAGTCACGTGAGAAGCTTCTCAGAAGAGCGGCTGATGTTCTAGTTCTAGGAACGTCCAACAAGCTCACGGTCAGGCGTCCAAATACTTTCGGCTACACAGTGTACGACAGCACAGTCGGACGGTTTTCACGTTACTTTCCGGATGAAGCTCTATAAAATAAATAAATCACGTCCACGCGGTTAAAAGCTCCACGAGTTCAGAATTAATTCCATCCGAGACGTCTCCAGACCTTCAGCAGAGCTCGGAGATGAAGCGATAAGGACCAGAAGCGCCACCTCTCCATTCAATTACAGGATGAATGGAAGTGATATTAAATAATCTGGCCGGTAGCTGCTGGTGCCAGACGCACATCGATATAAAGTGCGTTATCACGTCCAGATCGGATCCACATCACACGTCCCTGCCCGGAGCTGCTGGAGGTGCCAGACGTCTGATTAGATTCAGCAGGACCTTCATGTAAGACCTGATCCTCCTCGCGGGGGGTCGGTCGGTCCTGCAGGAGCGAATTCCTGACACTCGTCAGGGTATCTGATCGTAACCCCTCCCAAAAACGTCCGAATCAAAAAGCAGAAGCTCCGACTTCGTTCTTACATGATGGCCTCTAAACTTCTGACCATGTGAAGCTCGCTCGACTGTATACAGAGTTCCTGCACACACACACACACACACACACACCATATCTAAGGGTCGTTTAAAGCAGCAGATTCACCTTCTGAAGGTTTTGGGAAATGGAAGGAACTTGGAGACCCAAAAACATTCCAGACGTACACAGAGACGGCATTCAACGATCAAACCCAGCTCCCCAGCTCCCGCGTGGCAGCACCCACATTTATGTTTACTGGCTTTATCACTTTGCTCTCACTGCTGAATGCAAAATCTCAAGTAATAATAATAATAATAAAACATTTAATAATAATAATAATTCTAATAATAATTGTAATAATAATAATAATAATAATTTTTATAATAATAATAATTCTAATAATAATTGTAATAATAATAATAATTTTAATAATAATAATAATTTTTAAAATAATAATTGTAATAATGTGAATAATAATTTTAATAATAATAATATTTTTAATAATAATAATATTTTTAAAAATACTATTAATAATTTTAATAATAATTTTAATGATGATTTTATTAATAATAATAATAATGTTAATTTTAATAATAATAATGTTAATTTTAATAATAATATTAATAATAATAATAATATTGATTTTAATAATAATAATATTGATTTTAATAATAAAAATAATAATAATTTTAATAATAATATTTTTTTAAATAATAATAATTATAACAATAATAATACTACTTTTAATAATGATTTTAATAATAATAATAATAATACTAACAATTCTGTACATTTCTTTTTTTACATTTTCAGCATTTAGAAGACACTTTAAGGACCCAACAGTGGCAACCTGGCAGTGATGGAGCTTGAACCAGCAACCTTTTGATTATTAGTCCAGGACCCTAACTGCTAGGCTACAACTGCCCTATTTCAATAATAATAGTCACATTAAAATGCATTTGTATTAAATTATTTATATTTAGATTATGGATCGGGGTGAGAGCAGCGCTGCTGTCGGTCTCAGACGTGAATTATCAGATCAGTTCTAAAGTAATTAGATTTCCTCCTGAATTCCTGTCCTGGTTTGTGGATTTCGCTCCTAATCCCTCTGAATAATCGTAACGTTCTCCTCAGAGTCGTGCACCTCGCAGCCGGTCGTGTCCGGGCGCTAAACAAAGATCCGGATTTCACAGATCGGAGCAGAAGGTTGATTAAAAATTCACAGCCATTATTCATGAACGAACAGGCCGAGGTTAGTGTGAGAGAGGAGGTGAGCGCTCCAGATTCTACTGTCACCACGTGTGTGTGAGGTTCAGGAACGTTCAGCTCGGGTCCCGGGTTCGAGTGGTCCGGACTGCCGAGAACTATCATGAGGTTCTTCTCGTCCAATCACAGCCGTCTGGTTTGTTTCCCGCGGTTTTACTGGCTGCTCGACACGATACTGAACTGTTTTGTACAATCGGATGAGTGTGTGTGTGTGTGTGTGCGTGAGGGGAGATCAGTACATCAGTATTTTATTCATGTGAGGGTGTGTGTAAGGGTGTGTGTGTGTGTGTGGGGGGGGGGGGTCACTGTGTTGTGTTGCTGTATCTATACACCAGACATTTTAAATTGTTTATAAGAATAATCCAGACGTGTGATGACCTGACGTCCCCGATCCTCCTCCTCCTCCTCCTCCTGATATTTTGAAATGAAATTGTATAAATTAATTGTACATGAATAAAAATGCTTATATGATTATAACACGTGGGTTTTGAGTTCTTCATTCTCCTGGTGGGGGTCCATGGGAGCAGCAGCCCTGACCTCACTGGGAGTCCACATGGAGCCAAACATTCCTAGTTGGATCCTACATTAGTACCTTGGGCGGGGCTGGAAGGGCGGGGTTGGAAGGGGCGGGGTTGGGAGGGTTGGAATGGGCGGGGTTGGAAGGGGCAGGGTGGTCTGATAGTCCTGGTGAGACCAAGGTTGAACTTTTTGGCCATAATTCCAGAAGGTAACAACACAGCGCATCAGCAGAAGAACACCACACCTACAGTGAAGCATGGTGGTGGTAGCATTACGCTTGGATGGAGGAGCATCGGTGCTGTTTCAGAGGTGAGTGTGATATTTATCGTGTCTTTTCAACTGTTTTTCTAAATGTTGTCTAGATCTGATTTTAATGTGAGAAATTAAAAAAGAAACCAGACGAGGGAGCAAATACTTTTATTTTATCAATAATAATTAATTATATAATAATAGTAGTAATAATAAGAATGATAATTAAAAATAATAAATAATGATAATAATTATCACAATAACTAAAAAACTTTTAAAAAAAAGAATTATAATATATTTATAAAATAATAATTAAAAATTAGAGATTATAAAAATAATCAAAAATAATTATCATAATAACAAAAAGTGATAATAATTATTATAAAATAAGAATATAATTAAAAAATAATAATTATAATTATCACAATAACTTAAAAAACTACAAAACTGATAATTGTAATATAAAATAATAATAAAAAATGTGAAACATTTATGAACAATAACTATCATAACAAAAAGTGATGAAATTATTATAATTATAAAATAAGAATGATAATTAAACATAATAAATTAAAATAATTATAATTGCTACAACTAAAAATGATACATATAGAATTATAAAATATTGTAATAATAATAACAATAATTAAAAATACTATAAGCCAATAACTAATAATTATAATAACTAAAAATAATAATACAATAATTAAAATAATCATAATAACTAAAATTCATAATAATATAGTTTTAAAATAAAAATAATAAAAATAATCATAATCATAATAAACTGATAATAAATGATAGTGATTATACAATAATAATAATAAACACAGGGCAACAGCTATATGGGGGGTCCGTCTTGTGTAATTTATTTCAGCCAATCCACATACTGTACATTTACGTTTGAAGGAAATCAAAGTAGCTGGAGAACATCCATCCATAAGGACACGACATTCCTTACATCAGTGTTGATAAACAGCGGCTGAAGGACCAGGGTTCAGGACCAGCTCGGACCTTCAGGGTTCAGGTCCAGCATTATAAATGGATGTAAACGTTTGACCTGTTGGACTGCTGCTGCTGGTGCTGCTGTTGTTGTTGATCTGAAACACAGAACCATTAACGTGAGGATTGTTATTCTGTGGTGAGATCATGGCGCGTGTCGGCGCGTTTGATTGGATTGTAATAAGTACAAAATGATTCTGGTGTTTGAATTGAACGTGTTTGTAATTATCGAGCGGCAGGAACATCAGAAAGAACGAGGAGATCGTTAACGATGGAGCTTCTCATTTATCTTCTCCTGTATTATAGATAAAGCAACAATCCGAGTGCTAAATGAGCCGCTCTGCTCGGCTCAGGATACAGAACTAAAGTCCTGATGAACCCTGGTGAGGTGCAGAGGAGACGCCCGTCAAAAAAACATCTAGACATTAATAATAAAAACACTTCACATGGTCATTTGGCTTTGTGAAGAAGGCTGTTAGGTGGAGCAGGATCTCCAGATCTTCCCGTCATCCCGGTTTTATGGAGCTCCAGTAAAAGCAGAAAGTGGCTGCAGGGAAAAACCACAGCGGATTTAATTACCACCTCCTAAAGAGGATCCCGCCCTGATCCTGCCGGCGGTGCGAACCTTTATCGACGAGGTCGAGCTGCGTTCGCTTCTCGGCTGCCGGTTGTCAATAATCGGCCGATTATCCAGGAGTGCTGCGGTTCAGAGCGTACAGAGAAAATAAACCGCCGGCGTGGAGTGGAAAGCAGTTAAATACAGACTACACGGCCAAAACTATTCGGACGCTTGATCCCGAGCTTGTCGGACGTCTCGCTTAGAAAACAAACTGTATTGGGGGCAGTTGTAGCCTAGCGGTTAAGGTCCTGGACTAGTAACTAAAACGTCGCTGGTTCAAGGTTCCACTGCCAGGTTGTTACTGTTGGGCCTCTGTTGACCTCTGTGTGACCTTGTCATCTAGAACAACGGCCGCTCTTCTGAGAAGCTTCTCACAAGACTTTAAATGTAGTCTGTCTGAGTGTGGGAATTTGTGCCCGTTCAGTTCTACGTGTATGGCTGGGAGCTGACCGATCAGTCGACATTCCGCACCGGTGCAATCAGTGGCTACGAGCTCAACCAAAAACCAGGTCCTTAATCCTCATCTGCTTAGATCACAGTACTGTAAATTGCTTTGGATAAAAGCGTCCGCTAAATTATAAAAAAAATTACAGTTTAGGGAAGGTCCTTTCCTGTTCCAGCATGACTTACGCTCTATACAGCCCTATTCAACAGCTCTGGGATGAACCGGAACATCAACTGATCAATCAGCATCCCACCATACAGGCACAAATTCCCATACACAGACAAAAGTCTTGTGAGAAGGACGATTATTTCTTGCTGTTATTCTTGCTGAACATACAAGTTCCACATACGTTTGTACATATAGTGTATTTTGGTTCTGAAGCATTGTGGATCCTCTGAGGTTACGAGGGACTCTGATGGACTCGAGATGTTAAAATTCTCCATAAATTAAAAAGCACCTTCAGCTTCTAAATCAGTCCTGTAGTTTGTTGATATGGGACTTGTGGGGGGATAAATACACGTTTTAATGAGTTCAGCTTCTATTTTCGGGAACAGTCCTGATTTATTTAGGCTTTTTGTTTAGGGTGATTTTATTTATTTATTTATTTATTTGTGCTCAGGAAGCGCAGCACCGCACTCTGGTGTTCAACAACACAACCAACAATCAGATTATGTTCATAAACATGTGCACATTTCTTTCAACCACCGCGACCCTGACCAGAATTAAGCGGTAAGTGAAAGTAAAAATGTATTTTTGTATTTAAGTATGTGGCCAAAAATATTATCACCCCTCAACCTTCTTAAAAAAAAAGAATATTCTCCAACTTTACTTATGGACGCTTGTGGCTTTATATTTTTGGTTGGAGCAATATTCTCCTATCCTCCTAACAGTATTCCCAACAACACTGCTGCACCTGCTGCACACATACCAGTACAACACCCTACCATGCCATGCACCACAATGTCATCTTAGTGACGATTATGGTCGTCCCTTTATGTTGATGGATAGAAAAAGGGTGTACAGACTAACAGTCAGTACTTGTATACCCATATTTATATGTTATACATATGTGCCTGTTCTGAATGGTGAGGATTGAGTGAATCCTGAAGCTTGATCTAATTATCTGTAATCGATATGACTTTACAGGGTCATTCTGTGATGGCACTTGAGGATGGGTACCCAAGTACCAGCCCCTTTGCCCCATCTTTCCAAAAGTAACGTTTACATAAATGTTTAAATTATAAATGTAAAGATTTTATATCATGTATGAATAAAATGGACTTTCTTTAAGCAGCTCAGGGGCTTTTTTTTGGGGGGGGGGGGGGGGGGGGGGGGGATTTTATTTTATTTTATATATACTTCATATACAGTCTTTTATGGAATCAAATGGAATCGTGGAATTTGCATGGAATCAAAGAATCGACTCCCAGCCCTGTAATTCGTCACACACTTGAAACGAGTGTGTACCGAACGACACAGCAGAGAGTCGATTCTTTAATTCCTGGCATTGATATTAACGAATCGGCTCAGAAGCTTTGGAGTCGGTTCGCGGAGTCAAGCGATGACCTTCAGGAAACTGCACTCATTTTTTAACATATATACTGATTCAGTTATTATTACAAGGCTTAACAGGGCGGCATCCTTGTCAGGGTCGCGTTGGGTCCGGAGCCACCCGAATATAGCAAAAAGGAAAACAGAGATACAAACTGGACATGGAGCTGATTCATTCCAGGTTAAAAACACAGCCTACAATCGCAGCTCGTCCATTTGTGCTTGTTTTTCTAAAGGGACCAGGTTTGGGGTGGCTCCTGAACCACTGCGACCCTGATAAGAACGATTTCTATGGTTAAAAAATGAATAAATATGTATATGAGCGATTTTTAAAAGTAATTTAACTAACGAGCGTTACACTGAGGCTTAAACAAGCAGGTTCGACCCTCGTCTGACGTTATTAGAGTTAAGAAGTTTGGTATGTTCTCCTCCCCCTCCCAAACCATGGTGATTAATCCGACTAGCAAAACAAAGCTAACAAACCGACAAAGAGTTTGACCTGGTCGGCGCCGTCTAGGCAACGTTCCAAACTAGTTTTGTGTCCCAAATTGCACCTTGCTCCCTGTTCCCTACACACTACACAATGCATTAAGTGTCCTCCCCTCCTGTATTTGGACACAGATCCATTACAATGCATTGTGGGATATCAGAAGCGCTCTGTTTGTTCACTTGTGTGCTGTTAAATTGGTTTCTAACGAGCAAAACTTTGTAAGTAGTGCACTATGTAGTGAACGTAATACGGTTTAGGACACGAACAGACTCACTTATGCGCATGCGCTCTGAGCCGGCACTGCAGACCCGTCCGTTTTAACAGTGAAGCTGAGGGTGAATGGCTGCACAGGAGCTGCTCAGCTGGAGAGAAGGTCTCTGCATGGACAAACATGAAGCGTTTGCAACTTTTAAGATGTTTTATAGGTTTATAGAAGAATTAGAATGTAGATTTTAATATTTCCAGGCCACAAGTTGGGGGAAAAACACCAAAAGCTGGTGTATGCCAAGATAGATGGATGGCACATGCAAGGAGGACCAGCTCCTTTCCTTCCTGTTCTACCAAGCCGTGCGGGACCATAAGCCCGTCTGGATGCTGGAGGACATGCGCACCATGGAAACGTTCCACTGGGAGGAAAGCGCCCGGCAGCAGACCTACACGCCGTCCGAGGCGCTCCTGTACGCCATCGTGCACGACCACCGTGCGTATGCGCAGTACCTCCTGAATCGGTACTCCGACGGCGCGCTGGCTCTCCCGGGTAAAAGCTTCTGCTGCGGCCCGTCGTCTGCGCCGCACTTGTCCATGGCAGTCCGCTACGACCGGAAGGACATCCTGGCGCTCATCCTGCAGGTGGCGCACCGCGTGCCCGCTCTGAGCTCGTACGTGAACCGAGGCGGGTGCTACCACACGGAGGACGGGAAGACGCCCCTCCACCTGGCGTGCGAGCTCTCCCGGTACGAGGCCGTGGTGACGCTCCTGGGGAACGGCGCCTCCCCGCGAGCCGAGGACCACAGCGGCATGACGCCGCTGGACCTCGTTCTCCAGCAGCTCCGGAGCTCCAAAGCAAACGCCGGCGCGAAGAAGCTCTGCCTGAACAGCCTGCTCATGTTCATGCCCGAGCTGCGGTTCAAACTCAAGAGCTCGCTGGAGAAGGACCCACAGTGCTGGTCCAAAGTCCTGGGAGAGGACAAGTTTAACTACCTCGTCGGGAAGACGCCGGCGCCGCTCGGTCTCATAGCTATGCAGAGAGTTCTGTCCCGGCTCGATCCGCAGGAATTCCCCAAGAGTCTGGACAAGCTTCCCATCCCGGCATCTCTGAAACCCCTCGCTCAGACCTGACGCAGGGGCTCGCACCTTTAGGGGGTCGTACTGATTATAATTAGAGGTGCACCAACAGTGAGGGCGGTGATAGCTAAGCGGTTAGGGTACTGGACTAGAATTGGAAGGTTGGCACTGTTGGGCCCCTGACTAAGGCCCTTAATTCTCAATTTGGATAAAAGCGCCCTCTAAAGGCCGTAAACGTAAATGAATTTATTTGTGACTGATTCCTGTTTGGATTTCTTTCACTTTTATTTTTACCTACCGTGTTATCCTGGTCAGGGTCACAGTGGGTCAGGTTTATTAGCATCATATGAACATAAAATCAATCAGTCTGCTGATTCCTGATCAGCTGTTTGGAGAGAAGACGTTGGTTGGTACAGATCGGGCACCTCTGATTATAATGAATGTAAGACGTGACTGGCATGAGTTTGACGTGTTCGTTCACTGTGTGGCATGAAATGAAAAATGCGCTGAAACCTTTAACCCCTGAAACTACATGAAACATCTTCAGTCTTCCTGTTCCTACAGAAAATAACGTGTTTTAAAAAAAGATATTTTTATGTAACTGGAATTTTAATTCTAATGAAAACTGGTTTTACATTTTCACTGAAGCTCTGCAGTTTTATATAATATGTTGAAGATGTTAGTGGGGTTTGAATCTGAGCTGTGCTATCGGCCTGTCTGGCGTCTGCATGGATAATCTCCGTGGGCGGCGGGAATGACTGAAACAGCCTAGTCATTGAGAGGTGTACACGTCAGTGCGCTCTCAGTGCAGGTCCCAAGCCCGGATAGAAATAGGAGGGCTGCATGAGGACAGGAGTCCAACATAAAAACTGTACCAGGTCTGGTATGAGGATCAGATCCGCTGTGGAGACGGGAGCAGCCAAAAGAACCAAAAAAAAAAGAACTAATATAAAGTGCAGAATTATAAATAGCATGTTCAGTCATTCTCATGTGAAGATGTAATGAAGCAACAGGAGTATGAATTAAAATGATTAATTTAAGTTTTGATCTGTTATTCAGTTTTCTGACGTGTTGGTGATTATTTGTGCCGACTGATGAGGATATTTAGGCTGCGCTCACATCGATGTTGTGGCCGATGTTTAAAAGAACATTTAATTTTCTTAATAAAGGCACACAGAACCAGATTGAGGCTGATATGGTAGAACAATTTTATTTTTCCATGTGTTAAACCTCATTGTACAAAAGATGAACATGAACATTTTTAAAATAACCAAGCACAACACATTTCTTTAATTTTTTTGGGGTTTTTGTTTTTTTAAATATGCTTCAGGAGCTCAGTCAACAAAGATATATAAAAAACAATACCAAAGGACCATTCATAAGATAGCTAAGGATGGAACACAGACTGAAGGCTGCCACCCACTATAAACCAAATACACACAAAATCCAAACATCCTGCTTGATTTTCTTCAACACGCATATAAACCAACTGCAACCCAACGTCACTGCTTTCCTCTTTCACTACTCCGGATAAAAATAATAACCCAACTAAACATAAGCAAAGGGCAAACTAATGCAAACTCTACGGGCTAAGCTCCATGCACCACCGGCAAATACCAACAAGACCAAATTATACTTCCTCCAACTAACGCGAGACTATATACATACCTGTAATGGCTGCCTTAATGGTTCTGCCTTCAAATTAAAAGTCCCTACCGGCTACCAAAGTCTCTACTGACTACACCAGCACAACACACACTAACACACCAGCACCATGTCAGTGTCACTGCAGTGCTGAGAATGATCCACCACCTAAATAATACCTGCTCTGTAGTGGTCCTGACCATTGTAAAACAGGGTGAAAGGGGGCTAACAAAGCATGTAGAGAAACAGATGGACTACAGTCAGTAATTGTAGAACTACAAAGTGTTTCTATATGGTAAGTGGAGCTGATAACATGGTCAGTGAGTGTAGAAACAAGGAGGTGGTTTTAATGTTATGGCTAACCGGTGTATAATATATATATATATGTCGAACCTTATTACTCGGCCTCATTATTGATTCCCGTTTTCAGTTACAATTAGATTTTACTGCATACTAGTTTTGGTCTAGCAAAACAAAGTACAAATTTAACTCTGACAGGTACAAATTGAAAATACAATAAAAAAAATTAATTTTTACTAATACAAATTAAAAATACATTTACATTTTCTGCATTTAGAAGACACCTTTATCCAAAGTGACTTACAATTATGACTAAACACAGTTTTGAGCAGTTAAGGGTTAAGGGCCTTGCTCAGGGGCCCAACAGTGACAACCTGGTGGTGGTGGGGCTTAAACCAGCAACCTTCTGATTACTAGTCCAGTACCTTTACCACTGGGCTATTTCTGCCAAAATACAATAAAAATTTTAATTTATACTAATACAAATTTTGAATACAATAGTAAATGTAGTTTTTACAAATACAAATATAGCCGTCTTTAAAAACAAGCTACAAACACTCATACTGACATGTGGAAACAGATGGAGAGGTGTATTTCTTGAAGAAAATGCGAGCGTTGGTTGCAGTAGATGACGGACCTAAAACCCTGCTGAGCAAGCCGAGGGCGACTGTGGCAAGGAAAAACTCCCCTAAAGTTACAGGAAGAAACCTTGAGAGGAACCAGACTCAGCAGGGACCCCCGTCCTCCTCGGGTGGCCTGGAGGATCATTTAAATAAATAGGATTTACACAAATTATACAAACACACAATTAAATTGAAGTCTGTGATAAAGTCGGTAGTGAGTTCTTGACATTTTTATCTGTCACATCTAGCAGGAGCAGCATCGTTTGCACGGCAGTCTTGACTTGCAGGATTAAACGTCGAGAGGGTGAACAGGTTTCCATCAGAAGCACCTCGGGATAAAACAACAGAAAATGTAGTTACAATGTGAAATCTTTAAAAGGTCAGTTCTGCACAGAGTGATCGAACAAGAGAGGCAGAACGACAGCAACCCAACATCCCTGATGTTGTCTATAGTCGGGGTGGGCAGCTCCGGTCCTTGGGGTCAGCTCACAGGTCTCGGTTAAACAAAGTGCACTAATACAGTTATCTGTTATAATCTCATTTACAATTACAGTTTTGCACGCAAGTGATCTAATGTTTAGAAGTCCTAACTTTAGTTTAGCCTTACTATGGTTTTCATGATGCTCATTTAGATTAATTTTAATTAAGTTATTATGACATACTTTTTGATTTTGTTTTGGCTTACACCTGCCACGGTAAACAGACACAGTCTCAATGGTTTGTGACCTAAGGATTCCAGGTGACGTCCGATGGTGACTCGTCATTTACCTCTATCTGCCGCTACACTAACGCGGTGGTAAAGCCTGTCACCTATGCTGCAAGAAAGCGAACACCACACCCAGGGACTCAGATAAACACCGGACAGGTATTACTAGAGCAG
This sequence comes from Trichomycterus rosablanca, assembly GCF_030014385.1. Taxonomy (NCBI): domain Eukaryota; kingdom Metazoa; phylum Chordata; class Actinopteri; order Siluriformes; family Trichomycteridae; genus Trichomycterus; species Trichomycterus rosablanca. The sequence goes on from NC_085996.1 coordinate 853,666, forward strand.
GGAGGGGACCTAGAGACTGGAACAGGGGCAACAAAAACTGAAATACTCAAGGCAGGAATACAGGGAAGGTGTAGCGAGGAAACCCAGAGGCTGGGATCAAGGCACGTAGACTTGGAGGGAACACTGGAGACTGGAGACTGGAGAGGAGGAGAGGAGTCTTCTGGAGACTTATCCACCTCCATTCTCTCATCTTCCTTCTCGTCCACCTCCATTGTCTCATCCTCTACCTGATCCACCTCCATTGTCTCGTCCTCCTCCTTGTCAACTTCCATTGTCTCTTCTTCATCCACCTCCACTCCAAAAAACAACAACATATATATAAGAAAAGAGCTTATATATTCTGCAAGAAGAAGAAGAACAAGAAGAAGAAGAGAAACAAGACTAATAAAGATTAATAGTGTGGTTGCAGTAGACGAGTTGGTTCTTCAGTTTAGCTGAAGATCTCTAAACATCTGTCAGGAAACAAACAGAACATTTTACAAATGTGGTTTTGTTTTGTTTCACTGTACATAAGGATTTTCATTTCATTTTCTGTGACTAAATGATTGGAACACAATTTTTAAAAGTTAATACATTTGTGTTTTTAATTTGTGTTTTTTTTTATTATATATTCCAGGTCATGAATATCTAGAATGTGTCGTCTTCTCACCTTGATCAGCTGCTTTTCATAACCATCAACAACCTTTGGTTCAACCCTGGTAGGATATTTTACTGTTTTACTAGGAGTTATTGATAAAGCTGAACAAGATTTTAGTCTGATTTATTATTCCTAAACCAGTTATTCCAACTAGATATTGTTATACTGACACATTCATTAGCCCATCTACTCTTCCAACTACCTTTTATTAGGTTTTAATTTAAGTTTTACCTTAATCATAGTATAGATTAACAGAGACTGGAGACTGGAGACTGGAGAGGAGGATAGGAGTCTCCTAGAGACTCGTCCACCTCCATTGTCTCGCCTTTTACCTCGTCCACCTCCATTGTCTCATCCTCTTGCTCATCCACCTCCATCGTCTCTTTCTCATCCACCTCCACTCCAAAAAACAACATCATTACTCAGGAGAAAAAAGCTTTAAGTGTTATATCAGATTTTTTCTTTTTTTTTTCACAGCTGAAAAGATCAAGAGCAAGTAGGTGAATAAGGTTGAAGGAGACTGCAAATGTTGGTGGGGCCAAGCCATGTAAGACCTTAAACAGACGAGGAGTTTTAAATTGCATTCAGAAATGAACAGGAAGTGTGTAGATGTTTGATTGTGGGATTGTAGGAATTCTAGCTGCACGTATTGCTACCTGTTCAGACTCTGAACCAGGAGATCATTTGAATTCCAGGACCAGCATGACATGCAAGTTTCTTACAGAAGTATGTAAAACAATTTTCCCAGATTATCATTTATACATACTCACCTGAGTCAGACTTGGTCCCAGGTTCTGTTGATCTCCACTGGCGTGGGGCACCTGAGTGACCTAAAAATAATTTAAAAAAAAAACCCAAAACAAATCAAATGTTCTGGCACTATTTGGACTCTGAAAGCTGCTTTATAAATAAACTTTCCTTGTGTTGTCTTGGCTTCTTTTTCTTCATCATCATCTTCATCTTTTTCTGAAAGCATAATTATTTTAATTGGTTTAAAGAAAAGTTATTTTATGTATAAACAAAACTTCATTTCTGTGTAGATTTTGCAGTTTGTTTAATTAATTTTTTTACGTTTAACAATATTTTGTACATTTAAAACACTAAGCTCATTTCCACAAAAGTTGGGACGTTTAGTAAAAGGCAGTAAAAAGAAGAATGTGTGATGAACTGATTCTTTTCAGTCTTTATTTAACTGATAAAAGTAGAAAGAAAAGATTTATAATGTTTCACTGATCAACTTCATTCTAGTTTGTAAATAGATCTGATTTGAAAACTCGCAGTCTTGAGTTGAGAAATGTTCTTTATGAACTGATGATTCTCTATTGAAGTTTGGAACACAGTGGTGAGCCACGCCCAATCATTGCTTGTACAGACTGATCCTGATCCAGGTGGATCCTTTTATACTCGATCATGATTCCATCACCTGGTACCGACTCACCTGCTCACATTTCAAAATACTGAAACTTTCATATTTTAATATCAACTTTATTTGACTTATTTTGCCTCCATTCCAACTTTTTTGAAGTGTGTTGCATAAAGACATTTATAGACATTTACCCGTGGTGGTTCATCCATATCTGGTCTTTCATCACCCTGGTCCAGGGTTTGGTGGAAGAGTCTCTGAGTAAACAAAATAAAACATAAACAATGAACACGATTGCACAGGAGAAAAGTGTTCAGATCCACAAGATCCACTACAGCCATGCTGCCGGGTGGGACTCAGCTTTGTGTCAGCAGTTTGGGGAAGGCTTTTTCCTGTTTTACTAAACCTGTATTATAAAGAAGTGTATAAGACGTGTATAAGACGTGTATAAGACGTGTATAAGACGTGTATAAGACGTGTATAAGACGTGTATAAGGCGTGTATAAGACGTGTATAAGGCGTGTATAAGACGTATAAGACGTGTATAAGACGTGTATAAGACGTGGCTTGATGAGTTCAGTGTGGTGAAGGTTCAGTGGGATGCACAAAAATGAAAGAAAATTAATGGGGGGGTTTTGTGTAGATTAATGATCATCTCAATTCAGTTCATTTCAGTTTAGGCTGTAACGATACAAACTTTGGAAACAGGGAAGGTTAAAGAGGATGATTGTTGATGTGAAGCACTGTAGAAGGAAGGTTTCAGTTTCTGTTTCTGCTTTTCAAACCCTAGACTGACAGCAGGTGTATTTACATTAGTACCACCCCGTATTTACATTAGTACCACCCCGTATTTACATTTTCCTCTGCGTCACTTGGACTTTTACTGAGCTTCTTGATTTGCCTCATTCTGCATAATGTTTCTCTGGATCCGGTTTTTCTGGATGATGTTTGTCTGTTTCTTCCTGGATTATTGTTAGTTTTGTGAAGACTGGGATTATGGAGAACAGCAGCACAATGAGCAGGAGGATCAATTTTATTCTGTATTAATTATCCTAAAGAAACAGAAAGATCTGCTGATCAGATGATCTACTTTTTTCTTTTCCTAAATGAACTCTGATATTTAGTGTGAGAAGCTGATCTTTCAGCATTTAGCATTTTTAGCATTTTAGAATTTTTAGCATAATGATCTTGATGGCTGATCTATTAAAACTGATTATAGCTGTACAGGTTTTTAAAAATAATTGAAGAATTCAGGGAAATAAAGTGTATTTAGTGAACTTCTAAGACGAATAACTAAGTAGATCTGTGTGTTTTATATAAATAGGGTTTTTTTTAATTGTGAGCTCATGGAGGGGAAAACAATTTTGTTCTGTAAACACACCACGGCTTTTGAAAGTTTTAATATTAACATGATTTTTTCCCATCAGAATAGAAATGCAGTAGTGATGTAGAGATTACAGAGATTTGTAGAAGTTAAAGTCCAGATTTCTTTAATATGTGTTAGGTAAATTTAGAACCTGCTGGTCGTGGTGAGTTCATTTTCCTGTTTCCATAGTTCTGACTGTTTTGATTAGCTGATGGTAACTCTCTCCCTCTCTACCTATTCAAAATGCAAATGCAGGAACTCAGGAACAACGTCACCACTGATTCATTCATTTTCATGTTTTACCACCTCTTTACCCTGGTCAGGGTCATGGTGGGTCCACCTCAGAAAGAAGGGCAGTAATTGGCTAGTGTAATTTACCGCTGTGCCGTCATGTTTCCATGTTTATTTTAGAAATAAAAGCACTATATTGTATCTCCGTTTGTTCCTGTTGTTTCCCTTCTATCTACGTCTTTTTTACCTTTAGTGTGTAAACGCTTGTGTGTGAAGGTTCTGGAAGTCAGGTTTAAACATGTTAAGGACCCATAACCCACTTTTATAGTTTCAATAACGCATTTTCAACTTCATCAGCTAGAAATATACACAGAAGTCTCAAAGATGTAAATGTAGGGTTTCACCATCAGAAGTACAGTTCAGTACGTCTATCTGTAAGTGTGTGTGGACAGACAGAGAGTGCTAGAGAGAGAAATACAGCAAAAAAAGTTGTAATTTTAATGATGATATGTTTTAAACATGTTTTAAGGCCAGTAGTAGCTCAGCTCTGAAGGTACAGGAATAGTAATCAGAAGGTTGCTGGTTCAATTGCCAAGTTGCCAGTGTTGGGCCCCTAAGCAAGGTCCTTAATCCTCAGTTGCTTGCATGATATTAAGAGATCACTGTAATTCAGTTTGAGTAAAAGTGTCTTTTAAATGCCATAAATGTAAACGTTGAATTCTTAACTTTGCTGGATGGAATGCCGTTATTTTAAATGCTGTAGTTTATACAGTACAAAGTAAAAATATACGTTAAGAAACTATGACACATGATGCCCTGCCGAATCCGATCAGCTACAACTGATAGAACGTTAAAATATGTAGTTTTCTCATAGTGTGAGGACATAGTGAGTGAGAGAGAATGACAAGAAAAAAGACTTTGTGTAGTTAAAAGAGAAAGTTGAAAGTAAGAGATTCAAAGTGATTGAAATATTTTTTACCTTGATTGCTCGTTTGGAAACCTCCATAATGTGGGGCCTTGTTTAGCTTGTAGCAAACGTAACGAGCCTAACGAGAGCAAACTCAAGATTAACTAAAATTTAGTGTCTATAATTAACTATTTATTAGTGAGATTGGTATTTTTTAGTCTTTTTCTTATTAATTATTAACTTTATTATTATTATTAATATTTTTTCCAGTCGTTTTTTTGTCTGACTGTTTTTGTCAAATATTCTACAGTAAACGGCACCGTAAAATGAAACCTTGTGGCTTATATACAGCTCTGATGCATGCGTAAGCGTTCACTGGCTACGCCCAACGCTTCGACCCAAGACACCTTGTGACCTGCCTGAGCAAAAATGTTCACACACCCATGAACTACATGACCAAATGCATTCAGACACCACCAGTTTACCAGTACCTTAACTGCTGAGCTACCACAGCCAAAATCAGCGCACTGATGAGGGCTGAGACGGCCTGGCTGCAATCATAGAACCAATTCATTTTCATAAACATATATATACATAGTTTTTGTGGCTGGAAAACCTGAATTAAATAATTACAATAATTAAAAGTGCTGTCCAGATTATTTTTGTCATAAAGTGTCTTAATATAAACAGGGGCAAAGAAACTCACCCTAACATTTTAGGCTGTTTCAGCAAAAGTCCTTAAATAAAGGGTTGAAAGGTTTTGGTCCCTCATCATGTCCTGGTCTGAACCATCACTTCCTGTCACTGCATCTGAGTTTCACATGTTCCTTCTTTATTCAGGTACAGTTTTATTTAACCACTTTTGGGGCTCTAAATTGCACCTGGGTCTGAATGAGTGTCACCATGCAACTGTGTTGTTGTCTTGTGCCCAGGGTTTCGGGGTGGCACAGGACCACGTGCCCGCTCTGAGCTCGTACGTGAACCGAGGCGGGTGCTACCACACGGAGGACGGGAAGACGCCCCTCCACCTGGCGTGCGAGCTCTCCCGGTACGAGGCCGTGGTGACGCTCCTGGGGAACGGCGCCTCCCCGCGAGCCGAGGACCACAACGGCATGACGCCGCTGGACCTCGTTCTCCAGCAGCTCCGGAGCTCCAAAGCAAACGCCGGCGTGAAGAAGCTCTGCCTGAACAGCTTGCTCATGTTCATGCCCGAGCTGCGGTTCAAACTCAAGAGCTCGCTGGAGAAGGACCCACAGTGCTGGTCCAAAGTCCTGGGAGAAGACAAGTTTAACTACCTCGTCGGGAAGACGCCGGCGCCGCTCTGTCTCATAGCTATGCAGAGAGTTCTGTCCCGGCTCGATCCGCAGGAATTCCCCAAAAGTCTGGACAAGCTTCCCATCCCGGCGTCTCTGAAACCCCTCGCTCAGACCTGACGCAGGGGCTCGCACCTTTAGGGGGTCGTACTGATTATAATTAGAGGTGCACCAACAGTGAGGGCGGTGATAGCTAAGCGTTTAGGGTACTGGACTAGAATTGGAAGGTTGGCACTGTTGGGCCCCTGACTAAGGCCCTTAATTCTCAATTTGGATAAAAGCGCCCTCTAAAGGCCGTAAACGTAAATGAATTTATTTGTGACTGATTCCTGTTCGGATTTCTTTCACTTTTATTTTTACCTACCGTGTTATCCTGGTCAGGGTCACAGTGGGTCAGGTTTATTAGCATCATATGAACATAAAATCAATCAGTCTGCTGATTCCTGATCAGCTGTTTGGAGAGAAGACGTTGGTTGGTACAGATCGGGCACCTCTGATTATAATGAATGTAAGACGTGACTGGCATGAGTTTGACGTGTTCGTTCACTGTGTGGCATGAAATGAAAAATGCGCTGAAACCTTTAACCACTGAAACTACATGAAACATCTTCAGTCTTCCGTAAAATAACGTGTTTTAAAAAATATTTTTATCTAAATGGAATTTTAATTCTAATGAAAACTGTTTTTACCTTTTCACTGAAGCTCTGCAGTTTTATAAAATATGTTGAAGATGTTAGTGGGGTCTGAATCTGAGCTGTGCTATCAACCTGTCGGGCGTCTGCATGGATAATCTCAGTGGGTGGAGGGAATGACTGAAACAGCCTAGCCATTGAGAGGTGTACACGTCAGTGCGCTCTCAATGCAGGTCCCAACCCCTCAAATATAATCAAATTGAAATGAATTAACAGCACTAAGCACGTTGCTTAGTTTATCTGATTTACTTAATAAAACAAAATAAACTTGTGTCTTTAAAATTTTACTTCTGGTTGTTGCACACAGACCTGTTGTCTAGTTCAGATTAACCGCTCACCACTGGTTCACCTGTACGGCTTGTCAGAGACTCATTTAACCTTTATATGAATTTTGAATGTTATTTATTTAAGAAAAATATCCATTCCACAAGCCACAGCTATTGCTTTATTTATTTATTTAAATTCAGCTTCAACGGCACTGGGAAGATGTACACCCCCTGTCCCAAGAGAGAGATAATCCACCTATTATAAACACCTAACTATGAAAGGGAATAACTTTTGGGGGGTATTTATTGATTTCTGAAGTAAGTTAATGTTAATAAGCTGATAAATTGAAACAAACACAGAATAAACTTTCATGGACTTGACTTTAACAGAACCTGCATAACAAATACTGTTAATAAGCTGGTGTTTTAGGGTCACTGTAAAAAAAATGAGAAAATGATTTAAAGAATAAAGTGAAATATTGTGGTGTTAAAATGTTGGCTGTTGAAGATTTAGTTTTACTTTCGTTTCAGTTTCACTAATAAAGAATCTTTAATCTCCTGCACATGAAGGAGGCGGCACATGTCGCTCTAAGACCTCTACATACTTTTCTGTATTAATGCTGCAGTGATAGCTCAGGTCAAGATACTGAACTAGTAAACAGAAGGTTGCCGGTTCGAGCCCTACCACCACCAAGTTGTCACTGTTGGGTCCCTTAACCCTCAATTGCTCATCGTGTAAGTCGCTTTGGATAAAAGCGTCTGCTAAATGCTTTAAATGTAAATGCTGCATCACAGACGTGTTAATGACCTTTACCAAGGGCACTGACACGCCCCATACCATGACACACCCTGGTACTGACACACCCCATTTAGATTTTACTTCATACTAGTTTTGGTCGAGCAAAACAAAGTACAACTTTAACTTCGACAAGTAAAAACTTACAGTAGTACAATTAAAATTTTTATATTTACTAATACAAATTTAAAATACAATAAAAAATTTATTTTTACTAATACAAATTTAAAATACAATAAAACATTTTATTTTTACTAAAACAAATTTAAAATACAATTAAAAATTAGCTTTTTACTAATACAAATTTAAAATACAATTAAAAATTATTAACTTTTTACTAATACAAATTTAAAATACAATTAAACATTTTATTTTTACTAATACAAATTTTAAATATAACTAGAGAGGTGTATTTCCTGAAGAAAATGCAAATGTGATGGCAGTGCAGCGGGTGGGCGGGGGTGCGTATCCAAATGCTGTATCCAAGTCTGGGTGTCATCAGTAGGCTTTACGATTTAGAGTTGGAACGTTGATATCTTAAACTTTCAAAAACTGAATGGAAGTCAATGGGGCCAAAAAACAGTGTAAAACCGGGCGTGGCAAATTAATGGGTGGGCGGATGCAGAAGCTGTATAAATGCAGACCGTGTGCTGGACGATTTGGAGTTGGAACGGCATCGATTTCTATTTCTGAAGAAAAAAAAAGAAGAATAATAAGACTAACGGATAACAATTATTATTATTAGAATTGCTTTCTGCAATCACACTAATTAAAATTTTAATTTTTACAAGTACAAATATAGCCGTCTTTAAAAACAAACACTCATACTGACATGTGGAAACAGATGGAGAGGTGTATTTCCTGAAGAAAATGCGAGCGTTGGTTGCAGTAGATGACGGACCTAAAACCCTGCTGAGCAAGCCGAAGGCGACTGTGGCAAGGAAAAACTCCCCTAAAGTTACAGGAAGAAACCTTGAGAGGAACCAGACTCAGCAGGGACCCCCGTCCTCCTCGGGTGGCCTGGAGGATCATTTAAATAAATAGGATTTACACAAATCATACAAACAAAATTTTATTGAAGTCTGATAAAGTCGGTAGTGAGTTCTTGACATTTTTACCTGTCACATCTAGCAGGAGCAGCATCGTTGGCAGGGCAGTCTTGACTTGCAGGATTAAACCTTGAGAGGGTGAACAGGTTTCCATCAGAAGCACCTCGGGATAAAACAACAGAAAATGTAGTTACAATGTGAATGGTTAAAATGTCAGTTCTGCACAGAGGACAAGAGAGGCAGAACGACAGCATCCTATGACCTATGACCAGGAACTCCCGAGCTCTGCACCTTTGTCTATAGTCAGCTCCAGTCCTTGGGATCAGCTCACATGTCTCGGTTAAACAAAGTGCACTAAGACAGTTATCTGTTATAATCTCATTTACAATTACAGTTTTACACGCAAGTGATCTGATGTTTAGAAGTCCTAACTTTAGTTTAACTTGCAGACAGTCAGTTTAGCCTGTTTGTCTGCTGCCTGGTCAGTTTTCACTATCTGCAACCTATGCTGCAAGAAATGCGAGCAGCACCCTCCCACGTGGGGTGGACACCATCCCGCTTCAAAAGACCAGGCCTTCCCTCAAAGGTGGACCAGTTATCTACAAAATCAATGCAGTTTTCTGAGCACCATTTAGACATCCAGCTTTTCAGCGACAACAACCTGCTGTAGGTTTCGCCACTGGGTGGAATCGGTAAGGGGCCAGAGCACACTACTGCCTCAGACATCGACCTAGCTAACTCACACACCTCTTTAACATTATTCTTAGTAACCTCAGACTGCCGTAAACGAACATCATTAGTGCCGACGTGGATAACAATCTTCGAAAATCTACGATTAGCATTAGCCAGCACTTTTAGATCTGCTCTGATGTCCCGGGAATACAAGTGCGCCCTGGCCCCCGGGAATACAGGTGACTATGGTTGCTGGTGTCTCTATGGGGGTTGCAATACGCACGTGTCGGAGCTGAGAATCTCCTATAACCAGAGCACTTACATTAACAGGCTTCTCAGCGGGTGGGTCACTGAGTGGGGAAAACCTGTTGGACACGTGCAACTGAGATGGTCGGTGCTTTGCCCTACGACTATGTCGCCGAGACGTCACCCAGTCGCCCCGCTGTGAGGGCTCTAATGCTGGAGTCTGGGGTTCTGTACCTGAACTGCTGGCATTCGGGACTGCTACAGCTGAATCTAAGCCCTCACTAGTAGTAGTCTGTTCTAACGCCCGAATGCGCCCCTGTAACACTGAGATCTTCTCCGTCAGACTAACAACTAATCTACACTTATCACATATAAAGTTATCAGTAACGACGGAGAAGGAATAACTGAACATGTTGCACTCAATACAGGGAAATAAAGCTCCTGCTGGGGCCATAATAACGGAGAAATGTACTTAGCTTTAGAAGATGAGTTGACGTTGCTGTTTAAGTTGGATTCATCGGCGCTTCTGCTGGTAGTCACAGAAAACAGCTTGTTGTCATATACAGAATGTGTTTTACTCTTGTTAAAATAACAGAAAATAACAAAAAGTTTAGGACTATTTTTCGACTTACACTACTTCCCACAATCAAACAGAATACTCTACCTGACAATAGTAAATGACAATAATTCAACTAAATTACAAAGTTAAGAAATCTGCTCAGAATCCAGTCTTTTTTTTTTTTTTTGTGTTTTGTGATTTTGTCCAATCCTCCTTCCTTAAAAGAGCTGAGTGCACTCAAAACTCTCTATACAAGCACATCTGCCTATACCAGGTTTCTTCCCAAAAGACCTCGGCCCCATACCCTGAATTTAGAAACCAGAACAATAAATCTGATTGTTCTACATTAAACCAGCACCAAATCCAAGATTTGCCCAGTCTACCCCCACAGCCACACAACTCATATATTAACATAATCTTAAAAACAAACATTTTCTGACCTTGGTTTGTGGAAGCAGCAGAGATGGCTGACACTGTGGATGTGTGCCTGATTCCTTCTCTCTAAAGCATGACAATCAGTTTTCACCAGACATCAGTCCCCAGGCCAGTCGAGCCGCCCCACATTCAGGCGCCAATTTGTGGTGGAAAAACCCTTGATAAAATACCTCAAAAACTGGATCTAATGAAGAGTAGAGCAGAGTTTTAATCTTGTTTGCAGAGAAAAATCACTCTGACCGAGTCTAATACAGGGGCTCCGTGAATGCGATTACAATTGAAAAAAATAAATAAATAAATAAAAAAAATTTTAAAAGTTTTTAAAAGTTTATATATATATATATATATATATACAGTGTATCACAAAAGTGAGTACACCCCTCACATTTCTGCAGATATTTAAGTATATCTTTTCATGGGACAACACTGACAAAATGACACTTTGACACAATGAAAAGTAGTCTGTGTGCAGCTTATATAACAGTGTAAATTTATTCTTCCCTCAAAATAACTCAATATACAGCCATTAATGTCTAAACCACCGGCAACAAAAGTGAGTACACCTCTAAGAGACTACACCCCTAAATGTCCAAATTGAGCACTGCTTGTCATTTTCCCTCCAAAATGTCATGTGATTTGTTAGTGTTACTAGGTCTCAGGTGTGCATAGGGAGCAGGTGTGTTCAATTTAGTAGTACAGCTCTCACACTCTCTCATACTGGTCACTGAAAGTTCCAACATGGCACCTCATGGCAAAGAACTCTCTGAGGATCTTAAAAGACGAATTGTTGCGCTACATGAAGATGGCCAAGGCTACAAGAAGATTGCCAACACCCTGAAACTGAGCTGCAGCACAGTGGCCAAGATCATCCAGCGTTTTAAAAGAGCAGGGTCCACTCAGAACAGACCTCGCGTTGGTCGTCCATAGAAACTGAGTGCACGTGCTCAGCGTCACATCCAACTGCTGTCTTTGAAAGATAGGCGCAGGAGTGCTGTCAGCATTGCTGCAGAGATTGAAAAGGTGGGGGGTCAGCCTGTCAGTGCTCAGACCATACGCCGCACACTACATCAAATTGGTCTGCATGGCTGTCACCCCAGAAGGAAGCCTCTTCTGAAGTCTCTACACAAGAAAGCCCGCAAACAGTTTGCTGAAGACATGTCAACAAAGGACATGGATTACTGGAACCATGTCCTATGGTCTGATGAGACCAAGATTAATTTGTTTGGTTCAGATGGTCTCAAGCATGTGTGGCGGCAATCAGGTGAGGAGTACAAAGATAAGTGTGTCATGCCTACAGTCAAGCATGGTGGTGGGAATGCCATGGTCTGGGGCTGCATGAGTGCAGCAGGTGTTGGGGAGTTACATTTCATTGAGGGACACATGAACTCCAATATGTACTGTGAAATACTGAAGCAGAGCATGATCCCCTCCCTCCGGAAACTGGGTCGCATGATAATGACCCCAAACACACCTCTAAGACGACCACTGCTTTATTGAAGAGGGTGAGGGTAAAGGTGATGGACTGGCCAAGCATGTCTCCAGACCTAAACCCAATAGAACATCTTTGGGGCATCCTCAAGCGGAAAGTGGAGGAGCACAAAGTCTCGAATATCCGCCAGCTCCGTGATGTCGTCATGGAGGAGTGGAAAAGCATTCCAGTGGCAACCTGTGAAGCTCTGGTAAACTCCATGCCCAGGAGAGTTAAGGCAGTTCTGGAAAATAATGGTGGCCACACAAAATATTGACACTTCAGGAACTTTCACTAAGGGGTGTACTCACTTTTGTTGCCGGTGGTTTAGACATTAATGGCTGTATATTGAGTTATTTTGAGGGAAGAATAAATTTACACTGTTATATAAGCTGCACACAGACTACTTTTCATTGTGTCAAAGTGTCATTTTGTCAGTGTTGTCCCATGAAAAGATATACTTAAATATCTGCAGAAATGTGAGGGGTGTACTCACTTTTGTGATACACTGTATATATATATATATATATATATATATATATATATATATATATATATATATATATATATATATTCATAAGTATTTTCATTTCGTTTTCTGTGACTAAATGATTGGAACACAATTTTAAAAGTTCATAAATTTGTGTTTTTTAACGAGTTCGCTGTTTTTTTTTATAAAATATTCTATAAATATTCTCATGAATATATAGAATGTGTATAGACCTGTAGAATGTGTCAACTTTTCACCTTGATCAGCTGCTTTTCATAACCATCAACAACCTTTGGTTCAACTCTGGTAGGATCTTTAACTGCTTTACTAGGTGTTATTGATAAAGCTGAACCAGATTTTAGTCTGATTTATTATTCCTAAAGCAGTTATTCCAACTAGATATTGTCATACTGACACATTCATTAGCCCATCTACTCTTCCAACTACCTTTTATTGGGTTTTAATTTAAGTTTTACCAGATTAATAAAGACATAATGATTGAATTGAAGGCAGTGATGAAGTTAAATAACATTACAGAATTTTGTACACCCCAAATCAATGTTTAATCTTTGTTTAAAATTTTCAGTCACAGAAAAAGAATTGTGGCAGAAGCTGTTGTTTGAACCCTTAGCGAACACCACACCCAGGACTCAGAGGTAGATTTTAACATTTATTGAAAACAACAAAATATAAACACAGGACAGGTATTATAGGAAAGCAGGGAACAGGGGCAAGAAAAACTCAAATACTAAAAAGGTGTAGCGAGGAAACCAGGAGGGTGGGATTATAGCAAGGGGACCCGAAGGGAACACTGGAGACTGGAGAGGAGGATAGGAGGCTCCTGGAGACTCATCCACCTCCATTGACTCGTCCTCTACCTCATCCACCTCCATTGACTCGTCCTCTACCTCATCCACCTCCATTGACTCGTCCTCTACCTCATCCACCTCCATTGACTCGTCCTCTACCTCATCCACCTCCATTGACTCGTCCTCTACTTCGTCCACCTCCTTTGACTCGTTCTCTACCTCGTCCACCTCCTTTGACTCGTTCTCTACCTCGTTGAAGGAGACTGGAAATGTCGGTGGGGCCAAGCCATGTGAGACCTTGAACAGACGAGGAGTTTTATATTGCATTCAGAAATGGACAGGAAGTGTGTAGATGTTTGATTGTGGGATTGTAGGAAATCTAGCTGCACGTATTGCTACCTGTTCAGACTCTGAACCAGGAGATCATTTTAATTCCAGGACCAGCATGACATGCAAGTTTCTTACAGAAGTATGTAAAACAATTTTCCCAGATCATCATTTATACACACTCACTTGAGTCTGATCTGTTCCCAGGTTCTGTTGATTTCCACTGGCGTGGGGCACCTGAGTGACCTAAAAAGAATAAAAAAAACAAAACAAATCAAATGTTCTGGCACTATTTGGACTTAGAAATAAACTTGCCTTGTGTTGTGTTGGCCTCTTTTTCTTCTTCACCTTCATCACCTTCATCTTTTTCTGAAAGCATAATCATTTAAATTACTTAAAATGAATTTTTTTTTATGCTTTTTAACAACAAATGTATATTTTTGTAGATTTTTAGTTTGCATTTTTTGGATGCAGCGGTGGACTGTGTTAAGTAATCGTTTTCTGAAGTTTGTCTGAGAGCTCAAAGGTCATGAACATTCGACAGTTTGCTCTAGGCAAACTTAAATTTCTCCAGATTCCCTAAATTTTCTCACAATATTATGTGCAGTAGATGGTGAAAGACTGAATTATGCACTGTAAAATGTTCGTTCTGAACTGACTGATGATTCTTTGATAAAGTTTGGAACACAGTGGTGAGCCACGCCCAATCATTGCTTGTACAGACTGATTCTATGGTGGATTCTTTTATACCTGATCATGATTCCCTCACCTGGTTCCGACTCACCTGCTCACATTTCAAAATACTGAAACTTTCATATTTTAATATCAACTTTTTTGAAGTGTGTTGCATAAAGACATTTATAGACATTTACCCGTGGTGGTTCATCCATATCTGGTCTTTCATCACTCAGGTCCAGGGTTTGGTGGAAGGGTCTCTGAGTAAACAAAATAAAACATAAACAATAGACACGATTACACAGGAGAAAAGTGTTCAGATCCACAAGATCCACTACAGCCATGCTGCCGGGTGGGTCTGTATCAGTCAGTTGCTGTAAAATTAAGTTATTAATGTCCTTACATTTTTGGAAATTGAGAGATGTAAAAGCTGGACCTACTGTGACCCTGACCAGGATGAAGCAGTTAGTAAACTGAATAAATAAATGATGAGAAGTGTAGTGTGGATCAGAACTCATAAACTAATCACTGGGTTCAGGTGTTTTAGCTCAGCTGTCATTGCTAACTGGTCTTAATCTAAATGATATCAAATAAGGAACATGCTCTCAGCTTTGTGTCAGCAGTTTGGGGAAGGCTCCTTCCTGTTTCAGTAAACCTGTATTAAAAGCCATGTATAAGACGTGTATAAGACATGTATAAGACATGTATAAGATGTATAAGACGTGTATAAGACGTATAAGACGTGTATAAGACGTGAATAAGACATGTATAAGACGTGTATGAGACGTGTATAAGATGTGTATAAGACGTGTATAAGACATGTATAAGGCGTGTATAAGACATGTATAAGACGTATAAGACGTGTATAAGACGTATAAGACGTGTATAAGACGTGAATAAGACATGTATAAGCCGTGTATGAGACGTGTATAAGATGTGTATAAGACGTGTATAAGACATGTATAAGACGTGTATAAGACGTGTATGAGACGTGTATGAGACGTGTATGAGACGTGTATGAGACGTGTATAAGACGTGTATAAGACGTGTATGAGACATGTATAAGACATGTATGAGACGTGTATAAGACGTGTATAAGACGTGTATAAAACGTGTATGAGACATGTATAAGATGTGTATCAGATGTGTATGAGACGTGTATAAGACGTGTATGAGACGTGTATAAGACGTGTATGAGACATGTATAAGACGTGTATAAGACGTGTATAAGACGTGTATGAGACGTGTATGAGATGTGTATAAGACGTGTATAAGACGTGTATGAGACATGTATGAGACGTGTATAAGACGTGTACGAGGCGTGTATGAGACATGTATAAGACGTGTATAAGACGTGTATAAAACGTGTATGAGACGTGTATGAGACGTGTATAAGGCGTGTATAAGGCGTGTATAAGGCGTGTATAAGACGTGTATAAGGCGTGTATAAGACGTGTATAAGGCGTGTATAAGATGTGTATAAGGCGTGTATAAGGCGTGTATAAGGCGTGTATAAGGCGTGTATAAGGCGTGTATAAGGCGTGTATAAGACGTGTATAAGACGTGTATAAGACGTGTATAAGGCGTGTATAAGACGTGTATAAGGCGTGTATAAGACGTGTATATGACGTGTATAAGACGTGTATAAGGCGTGTATAAGACGTGTATAAGGCGTGTATAAGACGTGTATATGACGTGTATAAGACGTGTATAAGACGTGTATATGACGTGTATAAGACGTGTATAAGGCGTGTATAAGACGTGTATAAGGCGTGTATAAGACGTGTATATGACGTGTATAAGACGTGTATAAGGCGTGTATAAGACGTGTATAAGACGTGGCTTGATTGAGTTCAGTGTGGAGAAGGTTCAGTGGGCTGCACTTAAGATTAATCTCAGTTCAGTTCATTTCAGTTTAAATTGTAACGATACAAACTGTGGAATGAGGAAAGTAAAAGAGGATGATTGTTGATGTGAAGCACCGTAGCAGAGGAGGTTTCAGTTTCTGTTTCTGCTTTTCAAACCATAGACTGACAGCAGGTGTGTTTACATTAGTACCACCCAGTATTTCCATTAGCACCACCCAGTGTTTACATTTTCCTCTGCGTCACTTGGACTTTTGTTGAGTTTCAGGTTGGTTTGCCTCATTCTTTGTATTGTTTTTCGAGATGCTGATTGTGGATGACGTTTTTCTGTTTGTTCCTGGATTATTGTTAGTTTCGTTTAGTAAGAAGTGAGATTATGAAGAACAGCAGCACAATGAGCAGGAGGATCAATTTGATTCTGTATTAATTATCCTAAAGAAACAGAAAGATCTGCTGATCAGATGATCTACTTTTTTCTTTTCCTAAATGAACTGATATTTCGTGTGAGGAGCTGATCTTGATGGCTGATCTGTTAAAACTGATTATTGCTGTACAGGTTTTAAAAGTATTGATTCTGATTTTGTTTGGTAAACACACGTCACCTTTTTAAAAATGTATTCGACAGTTTGCTCTAGGCAAACTTAAATTTCTCCAGATTCCCTAAATCTTCCCACAATATTATGTACAGTAGATGGTGAAAGACTGAATTATGCACTGTAAAATGTTCGTTCTGAACTGACTGATGATGCTTTGATAAAGTTTGGAACACAGATAAAGTTTTGAGCCAAGAGTCCTCATTGCTTTTACAGATGGATACAGGGATCCTCACATTACACCCAGTCATGATTCTCTTACCAGTACTCATCACTACCTCTTTTAATTTGTTATTTATAATAAATTCTGCATTTTCATGCTGCTGTATAAATAAACTTGCCTTGTGTTGTCTTGACGTCTTTTTCTTCATCATCTTTATCTTTTTCTGAAAGCATAATTATTTAAATTGGTTTAAAGAAAAGTTTCTGGTTTTCAAACCCTAGACTGACAGCAGGTGTGTTTAAATTAGCACTAATCATTATTTATATTAGCACCACCCAGTGTTTACATTTTCCTCTGCGTCACTTGGACTTTTGTTGAGTTTCAGGTTGGTTTGCCTAATTCTTTGTATTGTTTTTCGAGATGCTGATTGTGGATGGCGTTATTCTGTTTGTTCCTGGATTATTGTTAGTTTCATTTAGTAAGAAGTGAGATTATGGAGAACAGCAGCACAATGAGCAGGAGGATCAATTTTATTCTGTATTAATTATCCTAAAGAAACAGAAAGATCTGCTGATCAGATTATCTACTTTTTTCTTTTCCTAAATGAACTGATATTTCGTGTGAGGAGCTGATCTTGATGGCTGATCTGTTAACCCTGATTATTGCTGTACAGGTTGATTGATTCTGATTTTGTTCTGTAAACACACGTCTACGGTGGCCGAGAAGTGCAAAACAAATTTACATTTCAGAAAACAAAATTACAAAAAAACTAAAACAAATTTACAACAAAAGCAAAAACAAATTTACAAGTGCTCGGGTACCCAGTGTTTGTAAATTTGTTTTGGCATATGTAAAAGTGTTTCAGCACTTGTAAATTTATTTTCGGCATATGTAATTTTGTTTTTTAAAATGTAAATTTGTTTTGCACTTCCCGGCCGCACATTTCTGACGGAAAAGGCAGGGACAATAAACCGGAAGTGCGTGTTGCTTACCTGCTGTCAATCAAACTGTTTCTCAGCGGTAAAGTGAACAGAGTTTGTGATGGTGACGATAAACAAGGTTTTGTCTAGTTTGTGGAAATCATTTTATCCAGTTGACCCGCTATTGTTTTTCTTGTGGAAAGTTTTGTGCAGATGTTTAGACATGGCGTGTGCATCTCTATCTACTGTCCGCTCTTCTAAACATCTAAGGAATTCCCACAAGAACAACAAAAGCGAAATAATGAAAATAATTAACACAAAATGGACAAAACATTGTTTATTAGGGACGGAACATTTGATACCGAGGCTTTAAAGCTTGTTTCACTTTTGTAACACTGGACTCAGCATGTGCGGGACTGATGAAGCTTTGTGCTGTGTTTTATCTCACTCACTATATAAGAGACAATCAAACCAGGGTTACCCACCGTCCTGTAACATACACAATCCTTCTTTATCTGGAGACCAAACGCCGCGTTCAGTATTGAACTGATACAGGACGCTTTGTTCCGTATTTTTATCAGTGGGAGACTGAGGGAATTATATTAAGTAGTGTTCACTTTTATTCTTAGTAACGGTGTGTGTGCGCTGGTTATAGCAGCAGGGGGGACCTTACACAGTCATGAGAACAAAGGTTTTATTTATGGTGTTTAAAATTTATTATTTTCATTCTTTATAATAAGTCAGAATCATATTTTAGGCAAAACAACGCACTCCGCCCACTGTGCTACACATACAGCGGTTTATTAAACAGGTTATGTCACGTTACTAAGAATAAAAGTGAACACTACTTAATATAATGAATTAAGCAGCAGTTTCCTTCTGTTTTATACACCACACCGTCTCCCATTGATAAAAATACGGAACAAAGCGTCCTGTATCAGTTCAGTACTGAACGCGGCGTTTAGTCTCCAGATAAAGAAGGATTCTGTATGTTACAGGACGGTGGGTAACCCTGGTTTGATTGTCTCTTATATAGTGAGTGAGATAAAACACAGCACAAAGCTTCATCAGTCCCGCACATGCTGCTTTAATATAAGCTCCGATACACTGAGTCCAGTGTTACAAAAGTGAAACAAGCTTTAAAGCCTCGGTATCAGATGTTCCGTCCCTAATAAACAATGTTTTGTCCATTTTGTGTTAATTATTTTCATTATTTCGCTTTTGTTGTTCTTGTGGGAATTCCTTAGATGTTTAGAAGAGCGGACGGTAAATAGAGATGCACACGCCACGTCTAAACATCTGCACAAAACTTTCCACAAGAAAAACAATAGCGGGTCAACTGGATAAAATGATTTCCACAAACTAGACAAAACCTTGTTTATCGTCACCATCACAAACTCTGTTCACTTTACCGCTGAGAAACAGTTTGATTGACAGCAGGTAAGCAACACGCACTTCCGGTTTATTGTCCCTGCCTTTTCCGTCAGAAATGTGCGGCCGGGAAGTGCAAAACAAATATACATTTTAGAAAACAAAATTACATATGCCGAAAATAAATTTACAAGTGCTGAAACACTTTTACATATGCCAAAACAAATTTACAAACACTGGGTACCCGAGCACTTGTAAATTTGTTTTTGCTTTTGTTGTAAATTTGTTTTAGTTTTTTTGTAATTTTGTTTTCTGAAATGTAAATTTGTTTTGCACTTCTCGGCCACCGTACACGTCACCTTTTTAAAGGTAAAGGCAAATCAAAACAAGGACTAATAGACTAAGAGACAGTTTTTACAACATGGCCATAGCCCTGCTGAACACAAACATGTGACACAACAGGCGTCATTCAATGGGTGTTGTGCAATTTTACTTTATTTACTTTAATGGGACATGTGCAACTTCAAATTTAACTTCTAATTTAAATTTGAATAGGACATGTAGGACAATAGCTTCGGTTCTGCTTCTGCTTTGTTTGAGTGCTGTTTTATATTGTTGTGTTTTTATATGTATATTTTTTTATATAAAACTTTTATTGTTTGCTGTTTTTCGCTTGCACTGACAGTGGGGGGTATACAAGTGTACAAGTACAATGTGCAGTGACAATAAAGGATTCGTATTCGTATTTGAAAGATTAAATTTAAACATCATTGCTAATAGCTACTACACAAACTCCTCTCTCTCTCTATTTGCCTAAAGAGTTACCCAGTGCATCATGCAGTTTGAGGTGCCATTTTGGGCTAGACCAACAAATCCTCATTTACTTACTTACTCTCTAGTCATGAGTAAAATATTCAGCAAAAACGTAAAAAAAAAAAAAATAGACAAAAACTTTAGACACTTTTTAGTATTGTAGCGTCGCCACTGGGGGGCCGGCACGGGCTTTACCCAGAAAGCCTTGCAGCCATGGTATCCAGGCTTACCGTAGCCGTCTGACTCCACCATGTAGTTAAAGTCAAAATGGGATTTGGTTATTTAGACCTACCCGGATGAAGGACGTCACAGTCCCAACACACATGCGTAGACAAACACATAGATATTATACGTACTCTTATTATTTTATATATCATATTATTACTATTATTATTAGTCTTATTATTTTATTATTATTTTGAGGTTATTGTTAAATTAATTACATTTATGACATTTTAAGTGTAAAAAAAAAACATAGTAACAATGTTTTAAATTCTAATAATAATGAAAGCAACAAGATAAGACAAGACAAGACAAAACAAAATAAGATAAGATTCCTTTATTGATCCCCATGGGGGAAATTCAAGTGTTACAGCAGCTCCAGTAATAACAATAACTAATAATAATAATATTAATAACAACAACAACAACAATAATAATACTGATAATTAATAACTGATAATAATAATAATAATAATAATAATATTAATAACAACAACAACAACAATAATAATACTGATAATTAATAACTGATAATAATAATAATAATAATATTAATAACAACAACAACAACAATAATAATACTGATAATTAATAACTGATAATAATAATAATAATAATAATAATAATATTAATAACAACAACAACAACAATAATAATACTGATAATTAATAACTGATAATAATAATAATAATAATATTAATAACAACAACAACAACAATAATAATACTGATAATTAATAACTGATAATAATAATAATAATAATAATAAATAACAAATAATAATAACAATAATAATAATAACTAATAATAATATAATAATAACAATAACTACCACTACTACTACTACTAATAATAATAATAACAATATAAGGATAATTAATACCTAATAATAATGTAGCTTAGGTGAAGAAGAGTCAAGAACAGCTCTTTTCTTGGTTACACAGTAAATGACACACACATACACTTTCAGAACTCACAACACATCAAACAAAACATACAATAGAGAATAAAAATAACTATTTACACTGCGTCCGCGGCCGCGTCCTTCTGGGTAGAGCCCAGTTTTCCAGCATGAATGTTTAAGGTCATGCCACAGCATCTCAATCGGATTCAAGTCCGGACTATGACTAGGCCGCTCCAAAACCTTCTTTTTTTTTTTTTTTGCCATTCAGAGGTGGACTTGCTGGTGTGCTTCGGATCTTCGGAACCCGAGTACGCTTGAGCTTAAGGTCACAAACTGATTTCCAG
The DNA here is from genome assembly GCF_030014385.1 of Trichomycterus rosablanca. Lineage (NCBI taxonomy): Eukaryota > Metazoa > Chordata > Actinopteri > Siluriformes > Trichomycteridae > Trichomycterus > Trichomycterus rosablanca. Next base: position 875,161 of record NC_085996.1, read on the forward strand.
ACATCCTTCTTCAGGATTTTCTGGTAGAGAGCAGAATTCATGGTTCCATCAATTACAGCAAGTCGTCCAGGTCCTGAAACAGCACAGCAGCCCCAGACCATCACACCACCACCACCATGTTGGACTGTGGGTATGATGTTCTTTTTCTGAAATGCTGTGTTAGTTTTACACCAGATGTAACGGGACGCACACCTTCCAAAAAGCTCCACTTCTGTCTCATCAGTCCACAGAATATTTTCCCAAAAGTCTTGGAAATGATCAAGATGTTTTCTGGCGAATGTGAGACGGGCCTTTGTGTTGTTTTTGGTCAGCAGTGGTTTTTGCCTTGGAACTCTCCCATAGATCCCATTTTTGCCCCCCGGTCTCTTTCTTATTGTTGAATCATGAACACTGACCATAACTGAGGTGAGTGAGGCCTGCAGTGCTTTAGATGTTCTTCTGGCTTCTTTTGTGATCTCCTGCATGAGTCTTCGATGCGCTCTTAGAGGTGAATGAGTGTGCGGTGGGTCCTCTACCTCGTTCACCTATATTGCCTCGTCCTCTACCTTGTCTACCTCCATTGCCTCGTCCATTACCTCGTCTACCTCCATTGTTTCATCCTCTACCTTGTCTACCTCCATTGCCTCTTTTTATGAAAGGCAGGTTGATCTACTGAACTTCTACTTAAACAATAGCTTGAGCAAAAGTATTCACATCCCACTATCTGTAATTTACATTGTCCTTTTTTGGGGAATAATTTGAATTTGTTTAGTGCTGGCTGACTTTCCTTTGTACACATTTCACTCTTCTCTCTCTCAGAGTTTCTGTGAGTTTCAAGTTCTGTTGCTTTCTGGATTATTGTTTTTGTATCAGCCAGATGAGCGGTAGGAGTAATTTTATTCTATAATCATTTCAAAACAACTACAAAATCAGATGATATAATGATCTAGATATTAGATTTCATATTAATATGATTTTTTTATGAGTTTGAGAGAGAGAGAGAGAGAGAGAGAGAGAGAGACACACACAAAAACACTTTGTTCTGTTATAAAAGTTGTGATTTTATTGATAGTACATTTTAAACTTGTTTAAGGCCAGTAGTAGCTCAGCTCTGAATGTACAGGAATAGTAATCAAGAATCAGTTGCCAAGTTGCCTTTGTCGGGCCCCTAAACAAGGCCCTGAACCCTTAATTGCTTGCATGATATTAAGACATCACTGTAATTCAGTTTGAGTAAAAATGTATTAAATGCCATAAATGTAAACGTTGAATTCTTTACTTCGCTGGATTGAACGCCGCCATGTTAAATGCTGCCTCGTGTCACTAATCACTAAAATGGCGGGCGTAAGTATGAGGTATTCAAATTTCCAGCTATGCTGTGCTAGCGTATTTAACTGCTGCGTCACCGGAGTGGCCGTGTTTATTCATTGTTTTATGAAGTATATACACTACAAAGTAAAAATATACGTTTAGAAACTATGACACATGAGACCCGGCTGAATAGTTCTAAATACAACTGATAGAACGTTAAAGTACGTCGTTTTCTCATGGTATGAGGACAAAGCGAGTGAGAGAAAACGACATGAAAAAGACTTTGTGTAATTAAAAGAGTTGAAAGTAAGCAATTCAAAGTGATTTATCTGAAATATTCTTACCTTGATTGCTCGTTTGGAAGCCTTCTTAATGCGTCGTGCTGTATTGTTTAGGTTGTAACTAACATAACAAGCCTAACGAGAGTAAAATTTAACATTCAACATTAACTAAAATTTAGTGTCTATAACTATTTATTAGTAAGATTGGTATTTTTTAGTTTTTTTCTTATTCATTACTTAATAACTTAATTATTATTATTAATATTTTTTCTAGTAGTTTTTTTTTGTCTGACTGTTTATGTTAAAAATTCTCCAGTAAACGGCACCGCACTAACTGTAAAATGAAACTTTGTGGCTTATAAACAGCTCTGATGCATACATAAGCATTCGCTGGCTACACCCAACGCTTGAACCAGAGATCTTGTGACCTACCTGTGATGACACACCTACGAACTACATGACCAAATGCACCAGCTTACCAGTACCACCTTAACTGCTGAGCTACCACAGCCAAAATCAGCGCACTGATGAGGGCTGAGACGGCCTGGCTGCAATCATAGAACCGATTCATTTTCATAAACATATATATATATATTGTTTAGGTTTTTGTGGCTGGAAAACCTGAATTAAATAATTACAATTATTACTGTGTATAAAAGTGCTGTCCAGATTATTTTTGTCATAAAGTGTCTTAATACAAACAGGGGCAAAGAAACTCACCCTAACATTTTAGGCTGTTTCAGCAAAAAAACAGATGCTGTGCTGCACCTATTCCACCTGCCGTAGCACCCTGACCCTGAATTGGGGTTCAACTACTGCCTGTAGCTCATGTGTTATTAGGGTTTGGAAGTGACTGCATTAGCTGATATGTGTTGTGCTCTATGTTCATTTAGGCCGGTAATGAAGATGACCCTCGTCGTACCTGCGACCCCAAAGCTGAAACTGTGTGGTATGTTTATACAGCATTAGTGTGATGCAGGACCAATCAGCAGTGATGTTACTGACTCCTTTCCTTTTTCCCTGCGTGAGGTTTCAGGTGGAGAGTCTGGTTGCTGTGCTGTGAACGCTCCACCACCCTTAAATCTGTGGAGGCTTTGTGCTGATCCTCTTCCACTGATGGATGGAGAACCCAATAATGCTGTATAGCAACAGGTTTGTTTAATTATATATTTTATTTACCGTCTCATGCAAGTTTTGAACACGGGTTCTCGGTGGTGTGCGATACTGTAAAATGAAGTATCTATCCGATACCAAGTAAATACAGGGCCAGTATCACCGATATCGATCCCGAGGCCGATACTTTTTAATAATTAAGGTAGATGCATCATCAAATTGCTAAATCTGAATGAATTTGAATGACCTTTAAGTGTATTACTGTAATATATACATTGTTTGTAAGTCGCTGCTCTCAGTAAGGTTGTAAATAAACTCAGATGTTTAAAGTTCAGATTTCTTGTTTCTGGTGCTTTACTTTCTCACAACATTACCATCATAACGTATCACCACAAAGCGACTAACTCAAAGTTGTGTTTGCTGGGTGAATACATTAGTAAATTTTAATAGTGACCGAATACACGTGTCCTTGTTCATTTAAAATAAAGAATCAATGCTATTCTGTTTACATTAATAAGCACAAAATCAAAAGTAAAGAGCTCATCCACCAAAACAAGGAATAAGAGCCTCACTGTGCATGCTCCGATTCATTTGCATAAGGTGCGTCCATACTTTAAGTACGTTTAGTTTACACTATTATTTCCATAAAATCTCCCATATTTCTTTATCTGCAAAGTATTCAAAAACATACAATCTCCCAATGCCTACCAATGTACTGATGTGTGTTAGGATAATAACAACAGAACAACGTGACGGTACCACAACAGAACCCAGCAGATCAGGAGGGAGGAGCGAGGTGTGAATGTGAGATGTAAGAGGAGCGAGTCTGTACACACATGATCTTTACTTTCTGATGAAATGGGAGAACATGCTGAATATAGTGGAGAAACAGTAAAATTAATGTATCAATCCCATCACGCTAGTATCGATCCCATACCAATACCAACGTTAGTATCGATAATATTGATATTTGGATCGATCCGCCCACTACTAGTTCTCGGCCCTGGTTTTTGTGCCCCTATAAAACCAGCTTATTCTGTCCAAATTATTATTTTTTGTCACGGTACAGAAATGAAATCTAAAGGATTTGAAAGTGTTTGAAAACAAATTCTGGGACCCCCTTGACACAGATCTTATGATGATCTTACACTTTCAGCAAAGATGAAAACAGGAATTGTGTTCCTGCTCATGAGAAACTCAGTGAATCCATGATGAAGGTAAATAGTTTGATATTTTCTGATGTTGGTTGATGTAGGTGGTTTCTTCTGGTGAACTGATGGTAGGAGCTTCCTCACCTGGATCTGCTCCAGCCTGATCTGCATCTATGACTGAATCAGAAGCTTTCATCATCTCCATCAGCTGACTTTTACACTTTTTAGGTGGGTGAATCAAATATGTGTCCATTCACAAAGACCCAGCTGTTGATCATTTATTGATAATTAAGAGAAGTCGTTCCTTGTTTGAACACTGGCTGTCGCTATCACACATAACCAGTATAAAACGCTCCACATCTCATTTTCTCATGAATCTAAACAGTAACAATGAACTTCATTGTGGCTCCAAAAATAGATTTTTTTCACTGATTTCAGAGGGAAGTATGTTCAATTTGTTGCTTTAACGATGGCGGTCGTTAAAGGAGTCTGTGGCCGGCAGTACAAGGAGCTAAATACTGTACACATAGCAAAAGTGGACTGACTCAGGATAGAGCATAAAAACACATTAATAGACATTTACCTGCATCTGTGTTGGTTAGATCAGATTAGATTAGATTAGTTTAGATTAGATTCAACTTTATTGTCATTACACATGTAAAAGTACAAGGCAAAGAAATGCAGTTTAGCATCTAACCAGAAGTGCAATAAGCAGTATGTACAGTATATATGACATACATTATTTACAGGACAGAGTTCAGTATGGAGACAGCTCTGGGGAAAAAGCTGTTCCTCAATCTGCTGGTCTTGGTCCGGAGGCTCCTGAAGTGCCTGCCAGAGGGCAAAAGGGCAAACAGTCTGTGTGCAGGGTGGGAGTCAGCAAACTTAATGATGGAATTGGATCAATGCACAGGCCTGCCGTTGTGGGTGAAAAGGGAGTAGAGGAATGGGCTCAGCACACAGCCCTGTGGTACCCCTGTGTTGAGTGAGATGGTGATGGAGTAGGTGTGGCCTGACCTAACATGCTGAGCTGTGTTGGTCAGAAAGTCCTTGATCCAGTAACAGATTGAGGTGTTAATACCCAGATCTCCAAGTTTAGTGACTAACATGGAAGTGTGTTATTACGGTGTTAAATCCCTTCCAAGTTAGTCCACCTGCATTGGCTCATCCTTTTCCTCGTCCACCTGCATCGGCTCATCCCCTTCCTCATCCACCTCCATTCTTTCTTCATCTGGGATTTGGAGGGAAATCATCTGAGCAAACAAAACACAGAACAAACACCATTACTCAGGAGAAAAGTGTTCAAGTGTTCTTTTATCAGATTTTTCTTTATTCAAATCTGAAAAAATGTTTGGTGGTGTTTTGTAATTTTGGGGAAAGCACGCTAAAAGCTTTATCTCCAAAAGAGTGTGGCTTAGAAGAAGAAACTGCCAACAGATGATTGTCAGGAGATTGACGAGAGCATGTAGGTGAATAAGGTTGATGGAGACTGGAAATATCGGTGGGGCCAAACCATGTGAGACCTTAAACAGAAGAAGTGTTTTATATTGAATTCAGACATGGACAGGTAGTGTGTAGATGTTCAATTGTGGGATTGTAGGAATTCTAGCAGCTAAGTGCTACATGTTAAGACTCTAAACCAGGAGATTTTAATGCCAGAACTATGTACGTTTTGGGCGCCCAGGTGGCGCAGCGGGATATTCCACTAGCACACCAGCACTGAGATTCTGAACTCCTCAGATCGAAACTCAGTGTTGCCACCGGTCAGCTGGGTGGGGGCTGGACTATGTGTGGGTGGAAGAGACCCTGTGCAGAATGCAGGGGTGAGAAGAGGAGGGCTGTACACGTGTTGGAAGAGGCATGTACAGCAACGTGCTCTCCAAGGATTCAATCGGGTATCTCTCAGCAGTGGAAGACAAAATGAGTATGCTAATTTAGGAAGAAAATTCATAAAAAATAAAAAAAGAAGTATATAAATTTTACTTTCCCAGATCATCATTTTTACATACTCACCTGAGTCTGACTTGGTCCCGGCTTCTGTTGATCTCCACTGGTGTGGGAACCCTGAGTCTTACTTGGTCCAGGGTTCTGACCATCCTCACTGGTGTGGGAACCCTGAGTCTGACTTGGTCCCGGCTTCTGTTGATCTCCACCGGTGTGGGAACCCTGAGTCTGACTTGGTCCAGGGTTCTGACCATCCTCACTGGTGTGGGAACCCTGAGTCTGACTTGGTCCAGGGTTCTGTTGATCTCCACCGGTGTGGGAACCCTGAGTCTGACTTGGTCCCGGCTTCTGTTGATCTCCACCGGTGTGGGAACCCTGAGTCTGACTTGGTCCAGGGTTCTGACCATCCTCACTGGTGTGGGAACCCTGAGTCTGACTTGGTCCAGGGTTCTGTTGATCTCCACCGGTGTGGGAACCCTGAGTCTGACTTGGTCCCGGCTTCTGTTGATCTCCACCGGTGTGGGAACCCTGAGTCTTACTTGGTCCCGGGTTCTGTTGATCTCCACCGGTGTGGGAACCCTGAGTCTTACTTGGTCCCGGGTTCTGTTGATCTCCACCGGTGTGGGAACCCTGAGTCTGACTTGGTCCAGGGTTCTGTTGATCTCCACCGGTGTGGGAACCCTGAGTCTGACTTGGTCCAGGGTTCTGACCATCCTCACTGGTGTGGGAACCCTGAGTCTGACTTGGTCCAGGGTTCTGTTGATCTCCACCGGTGTGGGAACCCTGAGTCTGACTTGGTCCAGGGTTCTGTTGATCTCCACCGGTGTGGGAACCCTGAGTCTGACTTGGTCCAGGGTTCTGACCATCCTCACTGGTGTGGGAACCCTGAGTCTGACTTGGTCCAGGGTTCTGACCATCCTCACTGGTGTGGGAACCCTGAGTCTGACTTGGTCCAGGGTTCTGTTGATCTCCACCGGTGTGGGAACCCTGAGTCTGACTTGGTCCAGGGTTCTGACCATCCTCACTGGTGTGGGAACCCTGAGTCTGACTTGGTCCAGGGTTCTGACCATCCTCACTGGTGTGGGAACCCTGAGTCTGACTTGGTCCAGGGCTCTGACCATCATCACTGGTGTGGGAACCCTGAGTCTGACTTGGTCCAGGGTTCTGACCATCCTCACTGGTGTGGGAACCCTGAGTCTGACTTGGTCCAGGACTCTGACCATAATCACTGGTGTGGGAACCCTGAGTCTGACTTGGTCCAGGGCTCTGACCATCATCACTGGTGTGGGACATCATTTTCCTCCTTTTCTAAAAGCATAATTATTTTAATTGGTATAAAGAAAAGTTATTTTATGTATAAACAAATGTTCATTTCTGTGTAGTGTTTGTTTAATTAATCTTTTTTATATTTAACAATATTTTGTACATTTAAAGCACAAAGCTCATTTCCACAAAAGTTGGGACGTTTAGTAAAAGAAGAATGTGTGATGTGTTAATTCCCTTCAGTCTTTATTTGATAACTGATAAAAGTAAAAAGAAAAGATTTATAATGTTTCACTGATTAACTTCATTCTAGTTTGTAAACAGATTTGATTTAAAAACTTGCAGTCTTGAGTTGAGAAATGTTCTTTTTGAATGAATGATTCTATATTGAGGTTTGGAACACAGTGGTGAGCCCTCACCTGGTACTGATTTATTTTGCCTCTATCCCAACTTTTTTGAAGTGTGTTGCATAAAGACATTTATAGACATTTACCCGTGGTGGTTCATCCATATCTGGTCTTTCATCACTCAGGTCCAGGGTTTGGTGGAAGGGTCTCTGAATAAATAAAATAAAACATAAACAATAGACACGATTACACAGGAGAAAAGTGTTCAGATCCACAAGATCCACTACAGCCATGCTGCCGGGTGGGTCTGTATCAGTCAGTCAGTGTAAAATCTAGTTATTTTTCTTACTGTCCTTACATTTTTGGAAAATGAGAGATGTAAAAGCTGGACCTACTGTGACCCTGACCAGGATGAAGCAGTTTGTAAACTGAATAAATAAATGATGAGAAGTGTAGTGTGGATCAGAACTCATGTCCTTTTGGTAATTGTACATGTTTCACCCTCCTAATCACTGAGTTCAGGTGTTTTAGCCACTTTTATTCTAACTGGTGTCGATCTAAATGATATCATATAAGGAACATGCTCTCAGCTTTGTGTCAGCAGTTTGGGCAAGGCTCCCTCCTGTTTCAGTAAACCTGTATTAAAAGACATGTATAAGACTCATGTATGAGTTCAGTGTGGAGAAGGTCCAGTGGCCAGCACTAAAACTGGGAAAAAATGATGGTTTTCGTGTTTTGTGTAAAGATAATCTCAATTCAGTTCATTTCGGTTTATGTTGTAGCAATACAAACTGTGAAAAATTTAAGGGGATAAATGTTGATGTGAAGGATTTCTTTTTTTTTTACAGAAATTTGTTTTTTGTCTATGTAAAGTAGCACTGCCCAGGTATTTACATTTTAACTCTGCATCACTCGAGTTTTGGTGAGCTTCAGTTCTCAATCTGCAGTGTTTCTTCGGATGACGTTTTGTGGATGTGTTTTTTTCTGGATGACATTTCTCTGTTTCTTCCTTTCTTATAGTTATTTAAGTTTTGGGAGGACTGGGATTATGGAGAACAGCAGCACAATGAGCGGTAGGAGCAATTTTATTCTGTATTAATCATCTTAAAGAAACAGAAAGATCTGCTGATCAGATGAACACTAATATATAGTGTTTAGAAAAGCTGATCTTGATGGCTGGTCCATGTTTCCATATTCATTTTAGGAATAAAAGCACTATATTGTATCTCCGTTTGTACCTGGTGTTTTCCTTCTATCTACGTCTTTTTTACCTTTTGTGTGTGAAGGTTCTGGAAGTGAGGTTTAAATTTCTTAAGGACCCATAACCCACTTTTATAGTTTCAATAATGATATTTTTTCTAATTCATCAGCTAGAAATATACACAAAAGTCTCAAAGATGTAAATTTAGGGTTCTAGCATCAGAAGTAGAGTTCAGTACGTCTATCTGTAAGTGTGTGTGGACAGACAGAGAGTGCTAGAGAGAGAAATACACACAAAAAAACCACTTTGTTCTGTTAGAAAAGTTTGATTGATTTTATAGATAGAATGTTTTAAACATGTTTTAAGGCCAATAGTAGCTCAGCTCTGATGGTACAGGAATAATAATCAATTGCCGGTTAAATTGCCAAGTTGCCACTGTTGGCATACTAAGACGTCAATGTAATTCAGTTTGGATAAAAGTGTTTCCTGAATACTGTAAATATAAATGTTATATATTCTTATTTTTGGCATTTTAAATGCAGCCTCATAGATGAGCTAAATTGTATATAATAATATAACTTTAATATACAGTGTATCACAAAAGTGAGTACACCCCTCACATTTCTGCAAATATTTTATTATATCTTTTCATGGGACAACACTATAGAAATAAAACTTGGATATAACTTAGAGTAGTCAGTGTACAGCTTGTATAGCAGTGTAGATTTACTGTCTTCTGAAAATAACTCAACACACAGCCATTAATGTCTAAATAGCTGCAACATAAGTGAGTACACCCCACAGTGAACATGTCCAAATTGTGCCCAAAGTGTCAATATTTTGTGTGACCACCATTATTATCCAGCACTGCCTTAACCCTCCTGGGCATGGAATTCACCAGAGCTGCACAGGTTGCTACTGGAATCCTCTTCCACTCCTCCATGATGACATCACGGAGCTGGTGGATGTTAGACACCTTGAACTCCTCCACCTTCCACTTGAGGATGTGCCACAGGTGCTCAATTGGGTTTAGTCCATCACCTTTACCTTCAGCTTCCTCAGCAAGGCAGTTGTCATCTTGGAGGTTGTGTTTGGGGTCGTTATCCTGTTGGAAAACTGCCATGAGGCCCAGTTTTCGAAGGGAGGGGATCATGCTCTGTTTCAGAATGTCACAGTACATGTTGGAATTCATGTTTCCCTCAATGAACCGCAGCTCCCCAGTGCCAGCAACACTCATGCAGCCCAAGACCATGATGCTACCACCACCATGCTTGACTGTAGGCAAGATACAGTTGTCTTGGTACTTCTCACCAGGGCGCCGCCACACATGCTGGACACCATCTGAGCCAAACAAGTTTATCTTGGTCTCGTCAGACCACAGGGCATTCCAGTAATCCATGTTCTTGGACTGCTTGTCTTCAGCAAACTGTTTGCGGGCTTTCTTGTGCGTCAGCTTCCTTCTGGGATGACGACCATGCAGACCGAGTCGATGCAGTGTGCGGCGTATGGTCTGAGCACTGACAGGCTGACCTCCCACGTCTTCAACCTCTGCAGCGATGCTGGCAGCACTCATGTGTCTATTTTTTAAAGCCAACCTCTGGATATGACGCCGAACACGTGGACTCGACTTCTTTGGTCGACCCTGGCGAAGCCTGTTCCGAGTGGAACCTGTCCTGGAAAACCGCTGTATGACCTTGGCCACCATGCTGTAGCTCAGTTTCAGGGTGTTAGCAATCTTCTTATAGCCCAGGCCATCTTTGTGGAGAGCAACAATTCTATTTCTCACATCCTCAGAGAGTTCTTTGCCATGAGGTGCCATGTTGAATATCCAGTGGCCAGTATGAGAGAATTGTACCCAAAACACCAAATTTAACAGCCCTGCTCCCCATTTACACCTGGGACCTTGACACATGACACCAGGGAGGGACAACGACACATTTGGGCACAATTTGGACATGTTCACTGTGGGGTGTACTCACTTATGTTGCAGCTATTTAGACATTAATGGCTGTGTGTTGAGTTATTTTCAGAAGACAGTAAATCTACACTGCTATACAAGCTGTACACTGACTACTCTAAGTTATATCCAAGTTTCATGTCTATAGTGTTGTCCCATGAAAAGATATAATGAAATATTTGCAGAAATGTGAGGGGTGTACTCACTTTTGTGATACACTGTATATGTATATATATATATATATTTCTGCTTAGTAGTTTAATTTACTTAGTAATCAATATATTTGTGTTTCTGTCAGTTCAAAAAAGATTCTAGAACTGAATCTCAGAATGTTCTCGAAACTGTGACGTGTAGCACATGCGAATCACGTGACAGTCCTACTACAAAAGCATTCACAAATACTTTTTTCTATCATTACTATTGTTATTATGATTATAACTATTTTTTATTATTAATTATAATGTACTTTATTATGTTATTATTACTGAAATTATATGTGACATGAAACATGAGGCCCTGCCGAATCCGTCCTAGCGGCAACTGATAGAGCGTTAAAGTACGTCGTTTGTTTACAGTGTGAGAGAGAACGACATGGAAAAAGACAGTGTGTAGTATAAAGAGTTAAAGTCAGCGATTCAAAGTGATATATCTAAATTATTCTTACCTTGATTGTTCGGTCAAAAGCCATGATGCGGGGAAGCATGTTGGTTAGTTGGTAGCTAGCTTAACGAGAGCGAGCAAAAAAGAAAAGTTTTACTGGTTCTTTTTAAGCAATGTTATAATATTATAATAACAGTATTGATTATTATCTAGCTGTTTAGTAGATATTAGCTGGTTTGGTGAAGAAATATACCATAAAAATATTGCTAGAACTCTTTCGGTACCTGAAAGATGCATACACAAAGACCCGGATGCTAACGAAACTCATAGGGCTGGGTTCCGTCTCTAGCTATAAAAGTCCCCACATATCTGGGAGAACTTTACACCAGATTTAAAAGTGTATCTTATATATTTGTGTCTTGGATATTCGTTCTCCTTTAGTCAGAAGAGCATTTTAGCATTTTTAAGCTCTGGTCCTTTATTTACATTCATGGTATTTAGCACACGCTCTCATCCAGAAGTGACTTAACAGTTGCCAGCAATTAAGGGGTAAAGGACCTTGCTCATGAGCCCAAAAGTGGCAGTCTGGTGGTGGTGGGGCTTAAACCAGTGACCTGATCACTAACCAGTAACTTATCTGAGCTACCACTGCCCAAAACCACTGTACTGATGGGGGCTGAGATGGCCTGGCTGCCATTTTATGTTTTAATTTCTTAATTAAAGGGTTGAAAATAATTTACTTGTGTTTTGGTCCCTCATCGTGTCCTGGGTCGGATCATCACTTCCTGTCACTGCATCCGAGTTTCACATGTTCTTTCTTTATTTAGGTACAGTTTTATTTAACTGCGCCCACTGCTATAAATGCTTGTGTTTTGGGATGGGGGGACAAACTGGAGACTGGAAGAACGTGCCGTGTTTAGTAATCAGAGGTGAGGTGTGTACCCTAGACCCTGATACTGTGCTGCACCTATTCCACCTGCTGTAGCACCCTGACACTGAATTGGGGTTCAACTACTGCCTGTAGCTCATGTGTTATTAGGGTTTGGAAGTGACTGCATTAGCTGATATGTGTTGTGCTCTATGTTCATTTAGGCCGGTAATGAAGATGACCCTCGTCGTACCTGCGACCCCAAAGCTGAAACTGTGTGGTATGTTTATACAGCATTAGTGTGATGCAGGACCAATCAGCAGTGATGTTACTGACTCCTTTCCTTTTTCCCTTCGTGAGGTTTCAGGTGGAGAGTCTGGTTGCTGTGCTGTGAACGCTCCACCACCCTTAAATCTGTGGAGGCTTTGTGCTGATCCTCTTCCACTGATGGATGGAGAACTGAATAATGCTGTATAGCAACAGGTTTGTTTAATCATATATTTTACTTACCGTCTCACGCAAGTTTTACAACTCCTGCTTGATTTGTATGTTCTGCTTAATTTCTAAGTAAAACACTAGTTCTCGACCCTGGTTTTTGGCCAGTTTGCGTTTAAATGGCTCCAGATGTTTACAGCCCTTCACACTGTGGGGTATTTATGCAGCTCAGTACTGTCAAGCAGTGGAGGAGATAAAGCTGGGGAACTGGACATGACTACATTGGAGGAAACGGTGGCTCAGTGGGTAGCACTGTCGCTTCACAGCAAGAAGGCCCTGGGTTCGCTTCCCAGGTGAAGTGGCCCGGGTCCTTTCTGTGTGGGGTTTGCATGTTCTCCCCGTGTCTGTGTGGGTTTCCTCCCACAGTACAAAGACGTGCAGCTTCTAGACATCACCCAAAGTGTGTGTTTGCCACGTGATGACTGGCGACCTGCAAGCGGTGTTTCCAATCTTTCCAACAAAGAATTAGCCTCACCGTGACCCTGACCAGGATGAAGCTTTGGTAAAACAGACAGTGGATGAATGAATAAGAGCTACAAGATGTAAACAGAGTATTTATTTAAGTTTGGAATTTACTTGTACTGATGTCGTCAACAGCCTCCGTCTTTTATTAAATGGAAAGTGTTCACTGCACATATACTGATGGACCAAAACATTAAAACATCCCCCAAAAATGTGTGTGTCAATGCCTGTTTGGTACCACCAGTGCATGGGTACCAGAGTGCCCCTATAAAACCAGCATATTCTGTCCAAATGATTATTGTCATGGTACAGAAATTAAATCTAAAAGAGAAAGATAGAAGGAAGAATGTCCATGGTCTTGACCAAAATCCAGTAAAAATCGGTGAATGGACTTACCCAGAGCCGTAGATAGAGAGAGTTGCGACACTCCTTGATCTCGCCGCTACGCGGTCACGTGGTTCATGTAACCCTCAATAGTTCCAAACAAACCCGGCGCTGTCATGTTCTCAAATGGGACAGGCAGCAGTAAATGAAATATTAAACGGCAAATAATAAACATTTGTACAATTTCTGGGTATTTTCAACTGCGTTTACATTTACTGCATCTGCTTTAATGTCAATTTGGTATATAAAGTGGAAGATTGATGTTTATAATGACTTGTTAATAGGTCGTTCTTGTTAACACACAGTACATTATATTAGCATACATTACATAATGCGATATCCTTAAGTAGTAGAGACAATATACAGTATAGACATTAAAGTTTTTTATGTTTTGTTTTTTGCATAAACTAATCTCCCTTCACTTTCCTGAGGATTCATAATAATAATCATTTTTGCTAAACACTAAGTCATGTGCTGGATTCATAAGGTTTACCTGCACTGAATGAACAGATTGATAAACACATTACCGTACCAAAAACATTATAGTGCAGGTACATGAAAAAGCATTCATTCATCTCTTATTTCATGAGTGATTAATAATTGATTCCTACATGTAATACATTAATGAATTCATTATGAATATGCACTAGTTCATTTTGTCTAATGTAAGTGGTGGACAAGGTAGACAAACCATGTAGTTGAGTTAAAGTAGAGATATCCAAGGTAACATATTACTCCAGTAAAAGTAGTAGTAAAAGTAAAAATACTCTTTACCTCCACTAAAGTACTAAACTAAATTTACCTTCAAATGTACTTAAGTATGAAAGTAAAAGTATAATGATTTATTGTGGTTCTAATGTTTTATGATCATTTCTGTAACAAGACTCTTGATTAATCAACTCATTTTAGGTGAAAAGACTCGTGTGTCATTAATTAAGCTTAACTGACTAAGCTAAATTGGGTTATACCTATTAATTAAGATAAACATGTAACATTTAGTGCTGAGCAAATGCTAAACAATAACAGTATTAAGTATATTAATGACATTAAATTCATAATTTTTTTAAAACAAAGCAACATACAGCTAAAAATGTTTGATAAGTAGTGGAAATGAATGGGGCTCTATGGGTTGTTTGGAACTATACAGAGCTCCACAACCCGGAAGCTGGGCAGAAAAAATGTCCCGCCCCCTTTCCAACGGTTCCCTATGGGAGTGTCGCCACTCTGTTCTCTCTACCGCTCTGGACTTACCCAGCTCACTGCCTAGTTTATTATGACAGAGGTGCTCGACCTTTCTCTTAGACCCCCCCCCCCCCCGCCCCCCCCGTGTTTGAAAACAAATTTTGGGACCCCCTTGACACAGATCTTACGATGATCTTATACTTTCAGCAAAGATGAAAACAGGAATTGTGTTCCTGCTCATGAGAAGCTCATGTGAATCCATGATGAAGGTAAATAGTTTGATATTTTCTGATGTTGGTTGATGTAGGTGGTTTCTTCTGGTGAACTGATGGTAGGAGCTTCCTCACCTGGGTCTGCTTCAGCCTGATCTGCATCTATGACTGAATCAGAAGCTTTCATCATCTCCATCAGTTGACTTTTGCACTTTTGAGGTGTGTGAATCAAATATGTGTCCATTCACAAAGACCCAGCTGTTGATCATTTATTGATAATTTAAAAAAAGATTCAAGACATCGCAAGAGATCTCCTGTATGCTAATAGCACACTGATTTTTTTTTTCTGTCCCCCCCTTTAGGCTCACCGAAACCTCTTAGTGTGTCGTGGCCAACTGGTTAAGAATCACCGTGTTATGAAAAGTAACTGGATTTGAAAAATTTTGCAAGAAATGAGCAAATATTTACAATCTATGTGTGCAAAACTAGAAGAGACAAATCCAAATAGTCTGATGACTGTGATTAATGCCTTGACAGTCCGGCCTATTTTTATTGATAATCTTCAAAGGATGAGAGAAATGTTATAAGGCCGTTTTACCATGCTCAAATGATAATAAAATCTACAAACATTATAGGTGCTGTACAAAGTTACACTGAGTGTAACAGAACAGTAACAAAATGTTTACTAAGAAGAACTTCTGTAAGTCGCTCTGGATAAAAGCGTCAGCTAAATGCCAAAAATGTAATGTAAATGTAAGTAGTAATTCAGGTGAAATTCCATTAACAACACTTTATTCCTGTGGCAAATGTTTTCAATCACCACACCAATTATTCAGCTTCTAACTAATTCTGATCTGGAGTTATTGAAATTGGAGTAAAAAGAGTCCATGTTGGTCTCCGAAGCTTGGCGTTGCCCACTCCCAGGCATTTTGTGAGTATCAATATTGTGGTGAAGTGGCTTTGACTGTATTTAGTGCTAAAGCTTGACACAAGGTAGTCATTGTGAAGAAAATAAAGTTACATGCTCGCTGTGTTGGTCGGAGTTCTGCTCTGTCGCTCTTCTTACAGTCGGTGTTGTGCTGCAAGTAGGGTGGCCAGCCGTCCGGCTTTAGGTCGGACAGTTCGGTTTTTCAGCTGCCAGTCCTCCGCCCATACAACGCTAGGACGGACACTTAAAATTCCTCCTTTTGGAGTGAACTGGTTACATTGTTTTTCAATATTATCTGTCATTGGCAAATCAGGTACATGTCAAAACAAATGCTTTGTATTTCATTGGTTTAACAGCCTCATTTGATTGCTTATAGTGCTACCACTGGCCAATCGCAGAAGGTTGGTAATGTAATGGTTTGTAATGTCCTCCTTTTTGTGACTATAAATGTGGCCATCCAAGCTGCAAGTCATGTGAGGTTGGCTGCTAAGTGAGAGAGCGAGAGACTGAGCTACGCCACGCTGGGGAGAAACCTGCGTCCCCGCCACCTGCCCTGCTGGTTAGACTGTGCTGCCGAGTTGGTGCTTCTCTTTCTGTTTTTTTTGGTTTAGTTGTTAGCTAGAGCTATATAGGGCAGCTACTACAGCTGTTTTTTCTTTCTATCTTTCTTTTTTTGGGGTGTCGTGTGTTACTGTATATTTTTGTTTTCTAGTTAACACCTATGACCACCTCATATCATTCCATATTAATACGCCACAGAAAAGAAAAAGTGAATGTTAGGTTCGCGCTCATGTTGCCTAGCAACATTGTTAATGGACTACGTGATTTCGCGGAAGAATGCTTTTTGTAAGTGTAAATAAAAACATTTATAAATTGAACATTGTTGTATTTTATTTTATGTTGACCGCCGTTTTATAAAAGCAATAAGCCACTCGAGACCGTGCATTACTGCTATGATTTTATCAAGGGAAAGACGTTCCCCGTGATAAAATCGCAGTAACGCACTGTCTCTCGTGGCTTATTGCTTTATTGTTAAAGTACCACTGAACTGGAGTTCCTAGGGCTCTTAGACTCCATAGACTCCGTCATCGTGACCTAGCAGGCGTCACAGGTTACTATCTGTAGTGAACATAATCACTCACTGCAGCAGGGACTCTTTCCATAAACCCTTAAGGAAGCAAGTCTCCGGCTGTTATTGAAGAATTGAAATCTCAGCTCCTCTGTGCTTAAGAATTACAGGCTAATCTTACATTTCCTGGCAGAAGTTTTGAGAAAGTAGTGTGTATTCAATTAAATCCCTATCTTAATTAAAAGTTTGGGTCTGGCTTTAGGGCCTGTCACTGAAAAGAAGCTGCACTTTAAGTAACAACAGAGACGTGGGTAACAGGACATTTGGTCCTGTTAGATTTAAGTGCTGCTTTTGACACAGTTGGCCATAAAATTCTACTTGAATGGCCGCAAAACTGGGTGAGCCTTGCAGGCTGTGACTGGTTTTGATCATATTTGAGTAGTTTTGATGGGGCCTGTGCTTCAAAACATCATGCACTAACCTGCGTAGTTTCCAGGGATCCATTTTTGGACCTTTGCTTTTGAACCTGTATTTGCTTCCACTTCCTGCTATAATTAAGAGGCATAACACCGGTTATTACCAATATGTTGTCACCTGACAGCATAAAGGGCCACGATTTGATTCCCCAGCCGGGCGGCCAGGGTCCTTTCTGTGCTGCCCTCCCAAAAACTTGAATAATTAGTCTCATATTTACAGTTCTAAGCTTCAATCTAAACCCTGTGCATATTACAATATATGACCAAAAGTATTTGGACACCTGACCATGAGCTTGTCAGACTTACAGTTTAAAAAACAATGATCATGTTGATGTTCCAATTCATGATGATCCTGAGTGTGTGTGTGTGTATGTATCTCCCCTGTGAAGCATTTTTGCCCAATGAATCAGACCCACTGCGACCCTGATCAGGATAACGTAGTGGTAAACACACAATGAATAAATGAATGGTCACAATGGTATCACACAGTGTTTTTAAGGTTGTTTGTTTCTGTCTCTGTGTGTTTGTGCTTACGGATATTTGCATATAGGTGTTTGTGTGTGTGTGTGTGTGTGTGTGTGTGTGTTTGCATACACTGTGTGTGTGTGTTAACGACGTGTCTGTTTTAGAGAATAGTTATTGTAATGTACAGAGTAGTCATAGAACCAGAGCAGTTACTTTATCGACATCTTTATTTAACTGTTGTCACACGCACATCAACGTCATCACGTACACAAACCTTCAATCACGTGTCCGTCACATACATAAGATACATGAAAGTTAATACTTTGTACAACCTCCATTTGCCAATGAAACGGTGCTAAGTCTTCTCCTATAACTTATTAAGTTGGAGAATACAGAGCAGGGAATTTGAGTCCAATCCTCTACGCAGAATCTCTCCAGAGCGTCGTGCTGATCTATACATTTGTTCCTACTGGAGGTTTTTTGCTGTGTTTGGGATTTTGGCCGCTGTGCCGTAATTTGGAATGAAAACAAAATGTCAGTTTAAGCTTTTAACTGGTACCTAGGAAAGTAAAACGGCTAAATACTCGCTAATCTGTTGTTGTTTTTATCTGAACTTACAGATTATTTCTTTATTTCTACGCTACATTTCCAATATATGTTTAGTGTAGATTATATTGACTTGTGACTTGACTCGGACTCGTATTTTGTGAGTTGTGAACATCTCTGGCTACCACTGCCCTGTCAAAGCTAAAAAACCTAAAAAAAAAAAAAGATTTCTAGAAAGTTGAAGGTCTGAAAGTCTGTTATAGCTGCAAGTGTGGGAGGAGTGCAGCTCAATATTAATACCGCTTGTTTTGGAATCGCTTAAGTCTCATGGTCAGGAGTCTACATACTTTTGGCCACAATGAATGAATAAATGAAAACAAACACATAGCAGAATCATTTTTGCACATGAATTATAATATATATTTGATAAACAGTCATCGTGCATCAGATTGTGCAGATGTGATAAACAATAGTGTAGAGAACTCTTTATCTTCACTCTAAAAATCAACAAATCATGGAATTTACACAAGGTGCACAAATATTTACTGCAGGTCACAGCCAGGAAATGAACTTTTATTCTATAAAACATAAATAAATGAACAGAATGATGTTCCATGTGCACTAAGATGAACTGAGATCACTGAGGTTTATTATTACTCGTTTGTTTTCAGGTGTGAAAACTTCTCTGTTCTCTGAACTTTTTTTAAGACAGCCAGAGCGGGGAGGAAAACCTCTGAAATGCACCTGAGACACAGACTGGTAGGAACCAGAGTCTCGTTATACTTGATGTGCTGCTCTTTAGGTTCCTCGGTACTTAACACGATTGATTTGTGAATGTTGCTCACAATCATCTGATAATGAATCAGATTAAGAGTTTTCATCAGTGACGACGAGGATTTCTTGTTCTCCGGTTTCTGGCTTCTTGTAGACCATGACATTTTCAGCTACAAAAAACTGATACTCTCTGTGTTCCACCACGTTTTTGATTGAGATGTTGTCAAAAACCTGCTTGAGCTCTTTCTCACTGACGTTGCTTTGTTTCACTGCCCAATCCAGAAGCACGTTGTTTTTATTTCTAGCCGATGGTGCGTTATTGCTGGGCGAGGGTTCTTGTTTCCCCTCGTTCACTACCCCAGATGTACCTGTGTTTCTCTGCTGATTAGGAGCCACGTTTTCTCCACCCGGTGTGGCTAAGTCGTTATTCTTTCTAAAATCTAGTCTAAAATCAGTGTAGATTTCTGGGTGCACTTCCATCTTCAAATTATTTGGTGGGTTGTAGTCTGTGTTCTGAAAAAACAAATCCAGTACACTTTTAGGGAATTTAGTACCGTTCATCACGTCAAGGAACCACCCGAGTTCATCGTTGTTTCTAATCTTATCAACATCATCAGCATAAAAACACAGACTCCTTTTCAGCTTCTTATCCTTCAGATAATCCTCCAGAGCCTCCATCTCACCCTGAGCGAGCTTCTTCTCCAGGTCATCAATCAGTTTCTGGCTGTTTCTGGGATCTGAGACCCATTCTTCCAGTTTGGCAGTGGTGGATGCAATCCTGAGATCTGTTTTAAGTTCAGACAACAATCAGGTAGTGAAAAACCATCAATATAAAACATTTATTTTCAATTGACTAAAGCAAACAATAACTGACTGTTTCGCATGCAATATGTGAGGGCATGAAAGTCTTGTATGTTTAACAGTGGCTTCCAGCCTTGCTCTACATCGACTGAGATTGTTCCCTGAATCTTTTTACAATATTAAGTACAGTAGATGATAAATGACCCAAATTATTTGCAATCTTGCTTTGAGAAATGTTTTTTTTTAACTGACTGGCAATTCTGAATAAAGTATTGATCCATGGCAGAACCCCTCAGTTATATTATTTATAATATTTATAATATTTCTGAACTTACTCAGTGCACCCATAGCTTCATCAGTCTGGATCCTGCACGTAACGAGAAAAAAATTTATAAAACTAAACTTTCTGAATCCATGGAACAGAAAACAATTAAAATGTATTAATTGAAAAATCTTTTCTTGACTATTTTTATTGAGCAGATTTTAAAAATTGCAAATCGTTGTTTCACCTAACTGAGGTACACTATATTGCCAAAAATATTCGCTCCCCTGCCTTCACACGCATATGAACTTGAGTTCATCCTAAATAACTTACTATATAGAAGCACTTTGTAGTTCTACAATTACTGACTGTAGTCCATCTGTTTCTCTACATACTTTGTCAGGACCACCACAGAGCAGGTATTATTTAGGTGGTGGATGATTCTCAGCACTGCAGTGACACTGACATGGTGCTGGTGTGTTAGTGTGTGCTGTGCTGGTATGAGTGGATCAGACACAGCAGTGCTGCTGGAGTTTTTAAACACCTCACTGTCACTGCTGGACTGAGAATAGTCCACCAACCAACAACATCCAGCCAACAGCACCCCGTGGGCAGCGTCCTGTGCCCACTGATGAAGGTCTAGAAGATAAGCGACTCAAACAGCAGCAATAGATGAGCGATCGTCTCTGACTTTACATCTACAAGGTGGACCGACTAGGTAGGAGTGTCTAATAGAGTGGACAGTGAGTGGACACGGTATTTAAAAAATCCAGCAGCGCTGCTGTGTCTGATCCACTCATATCAGCACAACACACACTAACACACCACCACCATGTCAGTGTCACTGCAGTGCTGAGAATCATCCACCACCTAAATAATACCTGCTCTGTGGTGGTCCTGTGGGGGTCCTGAGCATTGTAGAACAGGGTGAAAGGGGGTAACAAAGCATATAGAGAAACAGATGGACTACAGTCAGTAATTGTAGAACTACAAAGTGCTTCTATATGGTAAGTTTTTCAGGATGAACTCAAGTTCATATGCGTGTGAAGGCAGGGGAGCGAATACTTTTGGCAATATAGTGTAGGATAGAAGTGATTCTTCACGTTGTCTCAGTTCAGATTTAATTCTCCAACACGTGTGAAGTTCTCTGTAGATTTCCTGTAGTTCTTATGTGTGGGTGTATTTTACTTTAAAGTTTTACTATTTTTAAATCTATTCAACAAATGTGGGTTTATTAAAACCTGCTGTTGTGTATTCATCATTACTTTTGTTACACGAATGTTACAGAAATACAAACAGAAACGTCAATAATTAGTTTCAGGCGTCCACGTTGTTTTCTTAGTTTTATTTCCACATTAGCGACAGAATCAACACAAAACTTAAATAAAAGGGAAAAATTAAACATAAAACTGTAAATTTTGCAGCTAATCATATCTCTCTTGACTAAACAGAATCTGTCTGATGTAAGTAAGTAAACTTAAAACAGTAAATAATCTCCATTATTAAACCTGTAGAGCTTTAAAAGCACAAAGTTTTGATTTTAGAAGCTGATCTCTGTGGTAAATCTTCACTTACCTTTGTGGTGGTTGGATTGTGGAGCTCTGTGTTAGTTTACCGAGGTTCTTGTGACCCTCACTGCGGTTGGAATAATAAAGTGTGTGGACGTCATAATGAGGCAAAGTCCAACACTGCTGAAAACTACTGGAATCACATCATGACACGAGTGATGAAGAAGAAAAACACACCGATCAAATCCAGATAAAATGTTCAGTTTTATTCTTGAGATTTTATTAATATTTACAGCTGATCTTATACAGTGACTGAATTAGTGGAACATGAACTTTAAAACTTTCAGCTTCAGTTTTCTGAGCAGGACACTGAAGTACACAGTGGCAGCTTGGCAGTGGTGGGGCTTAAACCAGCGACCTTTTGATTAACTGTGTATCTTTACTACTGAGCTACCACTGCCCTGTCAAACCTAAAAAACCATAAACAATGAGATTGGTACGATGTTCTTCTGTTGGAATGCGGTCTCAGAAGGTTGGAATGATTACTCCAGTCTGTCTGATATTAAAACTAGTTTGATTTAAAACTTCTGTGTGACAAATATGCAAAAATGGAAGAAAATCTACAGCTTTGTGCAGGTATTGTTTTAAAAATCGATAAAAGAAAGAAAAACAGCAAATATTTATTTATTTTTTGGGTATTTTCAGCACAGACATCCTTAATCAGCCAGTCGATGAGTGTGGAAACAAAACAGTGGATTAAAAAACATTCATGATCGGCTGCAGTGTGAAGACGTGAACATTAAAGACTCAAAATATTGAAAAATAATCAGTTATATCAATTGGATTTTATCAGAACTAATGGGTGCATTTTCCCAGCGTAAGATGACAGTTTGGCTTTGCAACCTTGGCAAAAGACTCCTGTTCCATGTACTGTTCATAATTTCATGTTTGTAATGTAAAGTAGGGCTGGGCGATATGGATAAAAAATTATATCTCGATATTTTTTTCTGAATGGCGATATACGATATATATCTCGATATTTTTTTTTATCCCATAAGGTAATACCAAAAATACACTTCTGAGACAAAGCTACATTTTCCAATTTTTTTCCAGGTACTTTTATTAATATTCATGCTGGGGAAGCTTCACACAAGAATTATTTTTCCTTAAAAAAAAAAAAAAAAGCTATTCTAAGAAAAAAAAAAGTTGTTTTCTAAGGCATCTCCTGTCGTCTAATGTGAATTACAAATATATAGTCTGGCCCTTTAAGAATGTTAAGTGTACTATAGGGCGCAGGGAGCGAGTGTGTAGGGAAGATGTCGGAATGACGGTTTCCGGCTGAGCTTGTGTGACATTAAAAGTAAAACCCCGTTAAAGTAAACCCCTCGTTAACCCCCCCACCCCACCCCACCCCCACATGTTTGGACTTTATACATTATTTTATGTATATGTCACCACAACATTAACATTTACATTAATATTTTCTTTTACAGGCAGAACTAATCGTTCATTAGTGTAACTATTACAACATTTAATGCATTTTAATCAGCCTTCTGCTTCATGCACTTTATTATTATTTAACAGCTTTATTTGTTGTTTAATTGCTGTTTGCTCCTTGTTTACTGCAGAGTTAGTTCATGCAATTTAATAATGTTTGGTTGTTTATTGGCCGACAACAAGAAATACTATAATAGAAGATGAATAAATAAATGACGTTTCGGACGTCGAGCGATCGTCCAGTATAAACTAACACAACCACGTACAACATCCAGTACAGAAATCACTCCCATAATGTTTGTATTTACAGATGGAGCAAATACATGCACATCACATATACAAACACAAGTTAGAACAACAGGAGACGCACCGCTACGTTATTATTACTTTCTCAACACTTAATGTGAAGTAAATACGTGCATGTCAGCACGTGCATGCGCTTGTGTTAGTTTTTAAAACAAATAACGACTCGTTTTCTTGTTTTTGAACTTTGGGATTTGAAGTGAAAACGAATGAAGGTACACGGAGCTGGAACCTTTTGTCTGGACTTGTTTTCGGCTTTCCCTACAGAATACATTATTCTGCTGCTCATCTGACACTTTGAATTCGAACCATCTCCAAATAATTCCTAAAATAGTCATTATTTTTCTTTTTAGTAAGCAGCTCCTCTTCGATAGCTTCTGTCATGTCTTTATCCGTCTCCATGCTATCGCTGCCTGCAGGAATTACTGAAGCGGCGGGGAGGGACGAGTTGTGTTCAGTGAGGGAGAGGGGCGGGGCAGTGAGGGAGAGGGGCGGGGCAGTGAGGGAGGGGGGCGGGGCAGGTGAACATGTGCAGAGACAAACTGGGAGAAGAGAAAGACGAACTGTCGGATCTAAATGGAACGTGACATCTATATCGATATACGCAATGTTGTCTTATCTTATATCGCGTATGAAAATATATCGATATATTATAAAATCTCGATATATTGCCCAGCCCTAATGTAAAGTTTCATTTTCTGATCCTCCACAAATACACTAACGAGGATTTTCTTTCCGCCCTTCGATCGTTTTCAGATATGAGTCCAGTCTTTCTTTTCTCTGAATATTTTTGAACACAGCGAGAGCAGGAGCGAACACCTCCAGGATGCTCCTCAGGCAGCGATTTTTAAGATCCTCGAACTCCTCAAAGCCGATCTGCTTCTCTTTAGGCTCTTTAGAACCTAAGAGGACAGTTTTCTGAATGTCACACACAAACATCTGATAATGGATCAGACTTGTGGTCTCTGTGGAGTACTTCTTCTCATCCTTCACGACGATGATCTGCTCTTCACCAGTTTGTGGGTTCTTAAACACCGTGACGTTTTCAGCTATGAAGAACGGGTACTCGCTGTGTTCTGCTACGTGTTTTACTGAGATACGATCAAATAATTTCTTGAACTCCTCCTCACTGCCGTCGCATTGATTCATTAACCAATCACAAAGCACAGCGTTGTACTGCTCGATTCTTCTGTTCGGCTGTCCTTCCACATTCCTTCTCGTCTTTTTTTTAGGTTTTGGGTTTTTTAATGAAGATGTGCAGAAGCTAGCTTTCTTAAGCTCTTCACTTGAGTTCCTTTGTGTGTCTTTAAGCCGTCCACTGTCCTCAGACTGTAGTTGAAGGTCTTGTCTCAGACTATTAGGGGGAACATCTTCAAGCTTTGTTTGAGGAGGACAGTAGGCTTGGTCAGAATTTTGCACTGTGTCGACCATTTCCTGCTTTTCTTTAAATTCCTCAGTTGCTCCGCTGGTCCTGACAGCTTGTTGAATCTGATCGGCATTCAAACTTAACTTTGCCTTATGTTTTGTGGATTTGTTATTATCACTGTACTGTTCAGGCTTTTTCTTGGCTGTTGAGGCGTTACTTCTGACCTCAAAAAAGTGGTTGAGTGTATTTTTAGGAAATTTGGCTCCTTTAACGTCTGTAAGAAACGAACGAAGATCTTTTCTCTGTCTGATCTCGTTGATCTCTTTAGCAGTGAGACACAGACTCTTTTTCAGCTTTATATCCTTCAGATAATCCTCCAAACCCTCCATTTCACCCTGAGCGAGCTTCTCCTTCAGGTCATCAACCAGTTTTTGACTGATTTTAGGATCAGAGACCCAGTCGTCCAGTTTGGCCATGGTGGATAAGGTCTTGAGATCTGTTTCAAAACCACACAAAGTTGTTGTTAATAAAATACACTTACATTTCCTGACTTGGTAGAGCATTTAAACAATTAATCATTAAAGATAAAATTAACAAAAATGTAAATGTGTGTGTTTACCAATTAATGTAAAACATTTACTAATAAAAAATCTTAAATGTCAGAATTGCAGCAATTTAATTCCACATCCGACTACAATCTACAGAAATCTTCAAAAGTAATAATAATAATAACAGTAATAATAACAGTAATAATAATAATGTTTTGATTATATAGCACCTTTCACAGTCTCAAGGTCACTTTACAGTAGAGGGAAAAACCAAAATACTGACTAAAAAGAAAAGTCTAGAGATTTAAAAAAGTGATATAAGAACAATCTTGGGGTGGAGAGTTTCAGGGCTTAGGAGCAACAGCACTGAAAGATCTGCCACCCTTGAGGACAGCTTAGTCAGAGGCGTAGAGAGGAACCTTCCACCGCAGGACCTTAAGGAGCGAGAGGGAGTGTAGGGGTGTAAGAGCTCTTAAACAAAAGCTGGGGCCAGACCATGGAGAGCTTTAAATGTAAGAAACAGAATTTTGAATTTGATGCATGATGTGATCGAAAGCCAGTGCAATTCTCTGATTTCAAACAGTGAAAGAGAAACTGGGGAAAAAACAGAGAAAAGACGAAAAGCAGATGAGAAGTGGCAGCAAGATGCGCACAACATACTCTGAACTCAGTACCTGGTGATGTTTGGAGATCACGATCTGTTTCATCCACGGCTTCATGGTTCTGGATTCTCTGTCTTTTTTCCTATGTGGGTTCACCAGAGAGAAAATGTGACTCTAATACAATTCTAAATGTCTATAAATCCCAGAGTTACAAACAGAACCGAAGCTTTCACCACGTTACTCACTCTCGAGTGGCTCGGTTCCGGAGTCTCTGTCTTTTCTGCTTAAAAAATAAAAAGAACATGAATAATGTTCCATCTTTTTAATCTTCAGGATGAATCACACCGCATGAAGCTACTTACCCAGATCTTCTATCACATGAGGCTCGTGTACCTTCAGCCATTCTAATGTTAATTCATAGGCCTTACTGCTGTTCAGATGCTTATAAACCGTCCTCATCTGCTCCTCTTCTGGTTTCTGGCTACTGATCTCATTCAACGCTTCCTTAGAAATCACTTCCTTCTCAAGCAGACAATCAGCCAGACCGTTTACGCTCTTCACTCGGCCCACGATTTCACTCCTGTGGACCTTCAGGAACCGTTCGGCGGGGGACGCCATCTTCACCTGTTCAAAATCAACCACAATGTCGGTGCACATTTTTTATATTGAAGAATCTGTAATGGTTAAGTGGGTCAAACTGGTTAAGAGTAGGTCAGCATGAATCGAGCTTCAGCAACATTCACACCAAACTCCTCGCCCTGTGTCATGATGGACCTCACTCTCTCTATCTAAATAAATCTGAATCGTGAACTGGTTCTGTTCAGGCTTTTAAGAACCTCTGTACTATTCTGAGAACCACCGGTGCTATTGGACCTGAGGATGTGTCACCAGCAGACGGGGCGCTGCACAATGCACGGCTGGAGTAAAGAGGAGCAAGAAGCCGAAGGAGTGCATAGATTACCTGTGAGGATTTGTGCAGCTGTTACAAATGTACAGGCAGTATGGATCAACTATTTGTGATAAGAGAACGTTCTTGTTCCTCTACAGCCTGACACGCCCTCAGATGTTGGCACGGCATGTTGAAAAAAAAAAAGAGTGATTAGGTTCACAAACTAAAACACTGTTTGAAAATGGCTGTTTGTGCACAGAAATAAAGGAAAAGCCCTTCACCATACTGTTGCTATAAATATGAGAATATTTTATTTATTTGATGTATAACTGATGTGCCTGTTAGCACCGTTAAAGAGTGAGAACAGCAAAAAAATGTTTCTATGCAAAATACTAATTCACTGGGCAAATGGCAGGAAACATCCAGTCCATCACAGGACACACACACACACACACACACACGAGTAAATTTTGCAGCTCCAGTTGTTTTTGCGTGTGTGAGAGGAAACCCGGAGAACCTGATGGAAACCCACACTGACCCCTGCTCACCCAGCCTGCTAAGAAATCGAACCCAGGACTTTCTTGCTGTGACGCAACAGCACTACCCTTTGCGCCACTCTGCCAAATAAATAATAATTTTGTTCATTGTTTATTACATGAATGTAACTGTTGGGTAGAAATGGCATCAGTATAAACAAAATTTGTTTTTTTCTCCACTTAGGGCTGTAATTCATGTTATCACAGTTCAGCAAGATTCTTTTACATTAGATCAGTGCTTTTAGATCAGTGTTTCCTGTTTACATGGTTTCTTTCTAATAACACTGTGATATACAGCATCATAACTAACAAATGAATAGTTACATAAATAAATGAATCACTGAATATAAGGAGATGCACATTATTAGAATAAATATAAATCATTAATAGTCCAGAATTTTATCTTCAGGGCCAGTGATAGCTCAGTGGACTAGTAATCAGAAGGTTGCCGGTTCAAGCCCCACCACTGCTAAGTTGCCACTGTTGGGCCCCTGAGCAAGACCATTAACCTCAACTGCTCAAAATCATGTCCATGTCATAATTGTGAGTCGCTTTGGATAAAAGTGTCTGCTAAATGCCGAAAATGTAGATAAGAATTGTGTTTTTGGAGCAAGATATAAACTTTCACTTTCAGTTTAGTAACACATTTATTCATTATATTGGTTTAAGCATATTTTACACGAAAGTGTTAATACATTATTATTAACATGTAATAAATTAACAATAATAAATGTTTCATTTTGCAGCCGTAATAAAGAAAAGCATTTCTCACATCAGCAGTGTGAATATTAAACGTTCTTACCTGGCGGAGATCAGACTGTAGAGCAAAGAGGAAATGCCCTGCTCCTGATTGTGTCAGATAGAATAAAGGTAAAAAATGTCACACAGAGAGACGAACCTCAGACTCGTGTCAGGACTCGTCACGTGTGGGAGGAGAAACCAACATGGAACCTTCATTCATTTCTTTATTCAAACCTTCAACTGCTTTAGGGACAACTGTTTGAGGGACAGTGGTAGCCTAGTGGGTGGAGCTTTGGACTATCAACTGGAAGATTGGTGGTTCAAATCCAGGCTCTGCTATTCAGCCACTGTTGGGTCCTTGAGCAAGGCCCTTAACCCTGTCTGCTCCAGGGGTGCTGTATGATGGCTGACCCTGCGATCTGACCCCAGCTCCCTGTACAACTGTATATGTATATATGACAAATAAAGTATATCTTCTTTCTTCTTCTTTATCATTGTCAAAGTCACAGTGGGTCAGGCACCATGCCCGGTGTGCAAGACATAAATGCGCTCTTTTAATAAAATGTGCTCAAATTCTTACAAACTCAAAAATCATGGAGGGGCACCACATACTAACGATGGTCTTGGAAAAAAATTACCAACATGCTCATGATCAAATGTCCATATAGTTTCGACCACAGAGTATTTTATGATATTTTTTTTCCTGTGAGTGAATTACTGTAATGCATACTTTGACCACAAAAACACACTGTTGTTTTTGGAAAGAATTACCAGTGAGGAGCAGGACTGGTGCTGTGGACTACTAACCGGGGTGCTTACATGACGTTGAAGACCCCGTCCACTTTTTACAATCCCGTCTTCTCCCACCCAGCAGATTAGCGACTGATTTTGTCCGCTGCACCGTCTGCACTGCCGATTGTGCCCGCTAAGGGGTGCCCAGACAACCGGTAACAATACTAATAATTGTGTAAACCAACGTGACATCAACAATGAAGTGATGTCAACAGTCTGTCTGTGGTACGAGAGCTACAGCTTTTCACTCTTAGAACTGATCTACCTGTTGAACATAAATGATGAAGTGTATGAACAACAAAAACTACAAACTGAATAATAAAAAAGATTTTATTTTAACGTAATTTGCAGACATTTTAAAATAAGTCAACTGTAATCAGGAAAATAAATCAGTAATTATACTGCAAACAACAAAAAGCATCATTTTTAATAAGCATATATAACTTTGAGATCCAAGTTCTCAGCTGTGCACAGGCACACGACTGGCTGGGTGTCTGTAAGTGGAAGGGACAGCGGTCAAGTGCTGCAGCAACACCCTCTGCTGGCCAGTCACGGTGCCTTACCCCATTCCCTTCCTCCAACCCCATTCCCTCCCTCCAACCCCATTCCCAAAGATATCATATTGCAGCGGTAAGTGACCCCACCTGACCTTTGTCTGTCCAAGTTGGTGGTGGCATTGAGTTTTTACTGTATTACACTGAATAATCTGGGTACTGAGATGCTTGAAGGTGATTATAACTCGTTTAATGAATACTTTCGTGTTTAATTTAGTTCTGCTTTAAGAAAATGTTTTTAAACTTCTGTACAATTAAATGTGACCGGATGGCTTCGGATTTTCCCCCGTTCTCAAATCAGAGAGTACAACTTTCTTTCGCTGGATGTTTTTGTACACAGCAAGAGCAGGAACAAAAACCTTTGAAATGCACCACAGGTACTGGTCTATAGTGAAAGACCTGTCGATGCTCCTCTCTTCCTCTTGAGGACCTAAGACGATCGTTGTTGGAATGTCACACACATACATGTTAAACTGGAGCAGTTTTTGTGTTGATTGAGAGCTTTTTCTCATCAGTGAGGTAAATCATTTTATTTACACCAGTTTTTGGGTTCTTATAGTTCATGACATTTTCAGTCTTTAGAAACGAGTACTCGCTGTGTTCCACAACATCACTGATCACTATACAATCAAATACTTCCTTTATCTCCCCCTCATTGCCGCTGCATTGTTTCATAGCCCAGTTACGGAGCACAATGTCCCGCTCCGTCATTTTCTTCATCTTCTTCAGCTTATTTTCCATCAGCACTTTCTTTCTGTTATTGTTTCTTTTCTTGGTCTCATTTAAAGGTGTACTTTGGTTGTCTGTAGGAAATAGTTCTGAGAAACTTTCAGCATGACCCAGTGACTGTACTTTATCTTGATCCGTCACAGAATTCACAGCTGGATCACTAAACCCACTGTAAACAGACGTGGGGTTAAAATGCTCATTTGGTTCGTACACATTCTCTTGTATGTCCATGTTTTGCCGTGCGTCATCTGGATGATTTAAGATATCAGAACCCTTTCTTTCTTTACACTGACGTTCTTGCAGCCCCTCATTTTGCATTGGCTCGTCCACTACTGCATGTAGAGAGGTACCGTAATTCTCATTCTGATCACCATCAAAAACATCTGAATGCTTTAGGACATCTGAACCATTTCTTTCTTTACACTGAAGATCTTGCAGCTCCTCATTTTGCATCAGGTCGTCTGCTACAGCAGGTAGAGAGGTACCGTAACACTTAATCTGGCCCTGATGGATATCAAGAACATCTGGATGATTTGGAACATCAGAACCACTTCTTTCTTTACACTGAAGTTCTTGCAGCCCCTTGTTTTGCATTGGCTCGTCCACTACAGCAGGTAGAGATGTACCGCAACACTTAGTCTGATGACTATCATAAACATCCTTCTCAGATTTCGGAACATCCGATGTTTGAGGTGTATTCTTAAACTGTACCTCCTGCAGGTCCTCTGTTGGTAGAAGTTTATCTTTCTTCTGGATGACTGTAGGGTCACGTGTCAGTAATGATCGAGAACCAAGCTCTTCTGCTGGCATTACACAGTCCAGATCAGCGTTTTTGGACTCGCCGTTGCTAGTTTTCTTCTCACTACATGGAACGTCAGTGTCTCTTGGGTGACTGATGGTATGAAGGCTCGTAGCAAGCTCTAACTGGTCGTTAGTTTGTGACTGTGAGCCATATCCACTACTGCCTGACTCTTCTGTATTTATCTGCATGGACTCTTCTTCATCATCATTTTCTACCAACATCGATACTTTTGCAGGTGTAACATGGTCTTTGTCCTTTTCAAAAAACAACCCTAACATCGATTTAGGAAATTTAGCTTTTTCTTTCTGTTCGAGAAACAACTTTAATTCTCTTTTACGTCTGATCTCTTTGATCTCTTTAGCAGTAATGCACAGACTCTTTTTCAGCTTCTTATCCTCCAGATAATCCTCCAGACCCTCCATTTCACCCTGAGCGAGCTTCTTCTCCAGGTCATCAATCAGTTTTTGGTTGTTCTCAGGATCAGAGACCCAGTCTTCCAGTTTGGCCATGGTAAATAAGGTCTTGAGATCTGTTGAAATGTAAATAACGTGGTTGTTTACACAGTGTATCAGATTTTCATTTGTACACTGGCTACTGCAGTTGAAGGTCAAAGCTTTGGTAAAACACTTGTATAAAACACATTATCGTAAATAGGAATCCGTGTCCTTTCTGGTTTATTTTATTCTTGCATATTTGCAAAATATACTTTTAGTTTTTTTGCACCTTTTAAAAACGTGTTATATAATATAATATATAGTCCTGACTTTTTTGGAGTCTGTTACAGCATCAAATTCTAAACGTGTTTCTATTTACAAACTAGAATGAAGTTGATTAGTGAAACATTAAGAATCTTTTCTTTCTACTTTTATCTGTTAAATAAAGATTTAAGAGAATGAACACGTCACACATTCTTCTTTTTACTGTCTTGTATTAAACGTGACCCAACTGTGTTGCTCAATTACAGATTTTTAATATAGTTTTGAATTTTTTTATTGTCGTCCTGGTCAGGGTCGCGGATGGTCTGGTTTCACCAGGAAAGACTGGGTGCAAGGCAGGAATACCCTGGACGAGATGAGGACATTAAAGCATTATTCGATTTCAGTGGGTTAGTAAGAATTTAGTTTTACTTACTCGGTGAAATATTGAGACTATTGAGGTTATCTGGTTCATCCACGCCGCCCTCTGTTTGACTCCTAAACCTCTTCCCTGTGTAAACATGAGAAAAATAAGTACACACACGTACACACACATGTACACACAAAAATCACAAATACCTTCAAATCATCATGCAAGACCTTAATGTACCTAAAAATTACAAAATGTATGAAGGTATTTTAATGATTTACTTCAAGTGTTTCAGCCACACTGCTAACAAGTGTAAACAAATCAGTTATATGAAATAAATGATGTCTGGATTATTACTGTTCCAGCATGTGTGTGTTTGCTGTGTACAGACTCCAGTGGCCTGTACAGAGCCCTGTCATTAACCTCACTGAACACCTTTGAGATGCACTGGAACACTGAGGCCCTCTTGTTCAACATCAGTGCCTATAATCAGTCCAATAATCTCATGGTCGAGTGTCCACAAACTTGTGGCCTAATAGTGCCCTATAACAGTGGTCCCAGCCACTGGGCTGTAGACCACTACCAGTCTATGGGTCATTTATTACCAGGCCGCACAGAATGAATAAATAATTAGAGACGCTACAATAGCAATGAAAACACTGCGTCAATTTTCAACACACTTCTGGGGTCATTGCCTCCTATCACCACTAGGTGGGAGCTGCGTCTTGTTGCGGCGAAAAAAGCTGATTTTCCATCATTGTGAGTTAGTTATTACATAGTTACATAGTTATTCTATTTTAAATCCTCCCACCCTGCCAGTCCGTGACATTATGTCTTAAATATAACAGGTCCATGGTGCAAAAAAGATTGTGGACCTCAGCCCTATAGGTCAGAGTTTTACTGTAACTTACTCTCTGGTTCAGCATTGTCAACATCATATCTGTCTTCTGCAGAAATAAAAAAAAAAACATTAGAAATGTTAATAAATCGACCAACAAACCAATGATCAAGATCAATTCTGTCATTTCTTACAGCCAGCAGTTAATATTCGGCTCCTTTAGTGAATAAGTCCTCTACAGAACTTGTTATCAGCCTACACCAGTAAAATGCTTAACTTTGCACCCCTGGGATCAGATGAATCCCCATCTCCAAACCGACAGGTGTAGCAACAATTCATAACAAGTATGTTCTTTTTTGTCTAATAATTATTCGTTTCAAAGCTAAAAGTGACCAAGTTATTTGGATTTTACTGTTTTATTGCCATGTTTGTTATGTTGGGCTGGTTTTTGATTCAGTAAAGCATGAAAACTTATTGACCTCAAACTCAGTGATGTGTTTAATATTCTGAAGGATCGCTATATATGCCCATTGGTTACTGGTTACCATCAACTAATGACCATTAGGACTTGGTAAGGGGAAGAAGTATTTATCTAAAACACAGTCGTCAGCTGGAACAAAATCACAGAAGCAATTAATAGAGTTTTATTAATGTGTGATTTGAAATTATGATTTAAAAACAAAATTTAAAAAGTCAGGCTTACCCAGTTCTTTCATTAAATCAGACTCGTTCTCTTTTAGCCAATCATAAACACACTGATAGGCTTTCTCGCTGTTCAGGTGCTCATATAATTCTCTCATTTGTTTCTGGCTGGTTTTCTTGCTGTCGATGGTAGAATACATTTCAGCAGAAATAATGTTGTTCCCACGCAGAACATCAGCCAAACCTAATGGACATCTTGTCTTTTTGATAATTTCCGCCTGGTGTTTCTTCAGAAAACGCTCTTCACCGAGTTCTGCCATGGTGCCTGTACAGCAAACAAACAGTGTGTTAGAACAAACATCCCTACAGAGAGCTGCTGGTGACCTTATCAATATGAATAATTCATGCCCACGCTCTACTAACATGTGGGATGAGAGCCTAATGCACGGCCATGACTTATTAACATTTGTGAGGAATATTATTTTGAAGTTAAAGCTCTTAAGGGAACTAAATCTCGTGCTCTAGGGCCAGAGAGACCACGAGTTCACTACCAGTCTGAAATAATACCCACATTCTTCCCTGTGTCCCTGCCAGCAAGAACGACCAGTCACACTGAGCTGTCCCAGAGGCTGGCATTTATTTGGCACCCAGTTTTTTTACAGTGTGTATGCACATATAATACATTAATAAATTCAAATAGTGACATAAAGTAATGTTTGTTTTTATGTAAAAAGCAGCGATCTAACAATCGGTGATGAGAAGACGTGACGTGTTTGTCTCAGTTGTTGTTTTCTTTAGTTTATTGACGTGAGAGGAGTTTTGCGCTTCGCTTTCAGCGCGACTCTCGGCGCAAATAGCCGATTAGCTCAGCGCTCGACTTGAGCGGTGAAACATCATTAAAGTTCCACAACACGAACATTAATCTGTGTGAAATAACCATCAAATCTACTCTTTCAAAATCACTGTTTAGCTGGATTTACTTCACGTGTGTTTATGCGTTAAGCGTTTTTCGTTCTGTCCGGGTCACTTTTATCACGTAATATCTCACAGTTCATCTTTTTAAAGGCGCTTTGAAAATATAAGCTGCAAACTGGCTCAAAATGTAATCAGGTGAAGTTTAAAAGGTAAAAATGCAGCATACGAGACTCCAGCTGACGCCATTGTTGCTAACGCGCTATGCTGTACAACATGACGCGCCCACTGACGGACGTCACGGTTCGGGCTGAATAACCCAGTATTCTTTGGTGCCAGATCGGCCCGCTAGTTCACTGTCTGGAACCTCTTTATTCCGCTGGAAACACGCGGAACCGGTTCAAAATCAAGTTCGGGAACCAGAACGGGCTCCGTGCCGCGTCGGTGGAAAAGGGGTACTTTAGTTTCTAAATAAGGAACGGTTACGTGTGACGCAGGTACGTAAGTGCGTGCCCCTCCCGGAACCCATTCAGATTGTATTGCAGCGCCTGCAGTTTGAAAAAAAGTCTATGAGAGCAATCCGGCCGATTTTCAGAGTTAAGTCGCCCCAAGAGGGGCGGTACTGTACGGAACACAACTCCACGCTGATTGGACGATATTCCGAGGCAGGACAGACTCCAGAACAGTCACAGCTGTGATAGAAAAATTTCTTCCCTTTCGCCCTTGGTGGTGCGTCGCCCGATCGCCCTAATGAACGAGCCGCCCCTGTATGTCACTATTTTTAATAATGAGATTTATTTAAAATAAATGTGCAGATGAGTTTCCTGTAGAAGACATGTTCACTTACTTTCACTTAGAAAATCAACTCATAATCAAATAGAGGAGCACAAACTTTACACCATTTATTCCTTTTAAAGCCAGAGTGTAGAGTAAATGTGGAATCTTACCTGTGCAGGTTAGATAAAGATGTAATTAAACGGAGCGATATATAACCCTTATTTCCTCCACAATAATAACAGAACTGGCGCTTCTGTCATGCAGTACTTGTATTTTTGAACAGACGTTTTGGCGCAAAGCGGCGTTAACCAATAGAGATTCGCGGTTTAAGCCACGTGTCCTGTTCGCGCCAACGTTACTGCGCATGTGGAGTGAGTCAAATCATTTGAAGTATCTTCTCAGTGAGAGTCGACTCATGTAAGCTTGTAATGAGCATTTCATTGCTAAACATCCCAGTTTCCTCGTTTCCACCTTCTAGTCGTCGTCAGAACATGTACAGAATCTGTATTTACTGATGATCTGTATTTAAAGGAACAGGATCTTTGAGAAAGCTGTTTTCTGTCGCATGTTAGAGTCGATCATTTGACTCGGCTCACTGAGTCGGTGCTTTAAATCTGTTTGTTTTCAGGTAAAATCACCGCAGTTTACATTTAATACTGTTAACTTATTATTAAACTATTTACTGACCAAGTAGTGCTGATACAAACATTTTATCTCACTAACACAAAATACATTATATATAACAGTCATGTTCAGATTGCTCACTATTTGTTCGTTTACCATATCATATCAGTATCAGTGATATTAAGTCAAGTCAAGTCACCTTTATTTTTATAGCACATTTAAAAGACAACGTGTGTCAACCAAAGTGCTGTACATTAAAATCAGTTATAAATACCACTCAACTATGCAACATTTAACAAATAATTAACATACATACAAAACAACATACATACGCACCAACATATAAACATGTAAATCAAATAAAACCACAAATTAACTCAAATGCCAAAAAAAACCCAAACAAATTACTTTTCAAATTTAACTTAAATGCATCTATTGTGTGGGACTCCTTTATGAAAAGTGGAAGACTGTCACCCTTGAACCTCATTTTGAGAGCGTGGAATAGGTAAGAGCAGCTGGTTGGAAGATCGTGGAGCTTGTGGAGTGGAGTGAACACAGAGAAGGCCTGCGATATAGCTCGGAGCCAAGCCGTGTAAAAAATTAGTGCCACAGATAGCTGATAATTACAGAATTCATTTTGTATTTAGAAAAGCTTTTCATATTTTAATATTTTGAATCGTAATCACTTCAGAAATGCAAACTGGGCTCCAGTTACTTGTGTCCAAAACACAGATATCAAACTTAAATGTTTAAAAACCCAAACTTTAACCACCAAACACTAAATTATCTGTATGTAGCTGACAATAAATTAACCTCAACATCAAAAATACAGTACTCCAAGAGCCGTAATAATCACAATATATATCGGGAGAACACTCCAATATTCAGAAATTCTGAAATGTGAGAGACATAAACTCACATAAAAATGACTAATAAACATGTTCAACTTTCTAGCTGTAAATAATGTCAGGATCTGTCAGTGTTCCCACCAGTCGTTGGTTTCAAGGATGGATTAAGGATAGTCTGGGCCCCTGGGCAAAGAGTTGAGCTCACTGTTGGACATATTGTCAGGCATGAAAAGAACATCAAATAGCTCAGTTAAGTGTGTGTATGCATTCAAACGGTGGTTGAGACAGGACACAAGTTTGTCAATGACAACATTGAAAGTTTCAATCCGAAACTTGTCCTTTCCGTTAAATGCTACACCTGGCTCTGCACTATCATCAGACATAATTTTGCGCTTCTTTGTACGCTGGAGGTCATGCCTGTACTCTTGGGAGACAGCAGTGGTGACATTTAAAGCTGCCCCTTCAAACACCTCAAAGTTATCTCTCTGTGCTGCCACAAAGTCTCGTAAAGACAAGAGAAGTTGTGTAGCTGTACTTATGTCAATATCATGCTTCTGCAGCTGCAGGCTTGTGGCTTGGAACCTCTGTAGTATTGTGTCCCAGAAGTATGCCATGAAGGCCATCTCCAACGTGTCCAATTTGTCACAGAGGGCTTCACTTCGAGTTACACATTTCTCCTCCATATCTTTAGACATATCATTCAATGCCTCTCTCAGTTGTGCATAATATTTCCAAATAGCCTTAGTTGACTCAGCTCGTGCGCTCCATCGAGTACCTGACAGTGATTTCAGTGTGAGTTTGATATCAGTATCACGGAAAACCTTTCCCCACCTGTGTGTAGATGATGCACAAAATGTGTACATTGCCTGTACAAAGTCAAAAAAACGTCCAGCTTCTGGGCTACTGTCAACAGCATTGACACCAACTAAATTCAGTGAATGTGCTGCACAGGGGACATAACAAATCAAAGGGTTTCCTTTTTTAAGATGAGCTTGGACTCCATTGTACTTTCCCGACATGTTACTTGCATTATCATATGACTGGCCCCTACAGTTGGATAAGTCCAGGCCCAGATTCTCCACCATAGCAACGACACACTCTGCCAAACTGTCCCCACTATGGTTTTCAATAGGCTCAAAAGCTAGAAAACGCTCAACTACATGTCCGTCATTATTAACAAACCTGAAAATAAAAGTAAGTTGGTCCACATGAGCAAGGTCTGGAGTGGAGTCAACTATAACAGAGAAGTAAGGGCCTGAATCGCATATTTGCAACAAAACGTCTGTTATGAAATATGGTAGCTTGCCTGGCAATTTGTAGGTCCCTAGAAAGTCAAGGAGCCATGGTAAACGACTTCTATGGAAGTCAAGGGCCCCATAGCAGGGGCCCTCGTGATCAAGGGCCCTCTAATGGTATGCCCTGCTCTTCTCTAGGGCCCCCTGGTAGGGGCTCTCATAACCAGGGCCCTCTAAAAATATGCCCCCCTCTTTCCTAGGACCCCTAATAGCCAGAAGTCGAAGTCAGAGCAGTGCCACAACGCCTCATCCATTTTCATAAGGGACCCAAAAGCATGGCTAGGGCCCAAAAGCATGGCTAGGGCCCCCAAAAGCATGGCTAGGGCCCCCAAAAGCATGGCTAGGGCCCCCAAGAGGCCCTGGGGTCAAAGTCCCTAATAGTCAGAGGATCCTTAAAATGGAGGGCCCTCGGAAATAAAAATATATTGTATCATAAGTGTTGATAGGCATCGCAAAATGTTTTGGGCCAGGGCCCCCCCCGGGGCCCTCTGGCCTCAAGGGCCCCTGGGCGCTGGCCCCACTGGCCCGGTCAGTAATCCAGCCATGGTTGGTTTGACCTCCAGTAGATTTTGTCCCCCCAATATTCAGTTCATGGCTACTGAACTCCAGAGTTGATACACCAGATTCGGGGTTTCGAATACATGGTATTGAATCTCAGCTCTGCCTTCCGACTGGGCTGGGCGGCTGCATGAACAACGATTGGCTGTTGTTCAAAGTCGGATCACAGGTCCTCATTACTGGATGTATGAACTGGACTTGTGCAGGTGAAAAATGCGGTCTGTACTGACTGTACGTGCTGGAGGGGTGTAGGTCAGTTGAGAGGCGTCCTCAGTCAGCGGTGAAGAGTCGAATCAGTATAGAGGAGCAATCAGGGGAACTGGACACGACTAGGGGAGAAAAATTAAATATATTTAAAATTAAATATAAAAAAGTCTTGGGTTTAAGAGGATTGCTACACTGAGATGCTCACTCTGACTCTGATCCCATGAGGAAAAGAGGATTTCATGCACAACTTCTGATTTTTATTTGCATTAGTTTACTTTTTCTCAGTGCAGCCATTTTTATTCCCCACTAGGTGGAACTAAAAGCATACAAAATAAACCACTACACTGCATTCAATACACTCACAGCTTGGCATTTTATGCCACTTTACAATATTGATCCATGTTCCTCATAGTCAGCATCATTACTACGATGCCACCTGATTCAGCTACTCAGGAGCTTGTTGGGGTATTTTTGTCTTCCTGGGAAAGAAGGACTATATCAGAAACGGGTCTGAAGAACATCATGACCGTCTGGTTTGACTGTATGTGATTAAAAAAACAAAGCAGACCACCAACAGTACACTCTGTGGCCAATAATACGTCAACACCAGGCCATGGTTCCCTCCTGCTTATTTGTTGATTGTTACCTGGGTTCAATCCTCAGTTTGGGTTCATGTTTATGTTTCCTGCCTCCTCCCAGCATTCAGAAGCATGTGGACCAATTCGTAACTAATATTTTAATTAATTTATTTATTCATTTTAAAGCATGTTTCCCATTTCAGCCATTTTTAAATAATTCTCTATTTTAATATAAATCACTCATCATACAGTTTGTAATGAAAAACAAAGACAAAACATTACTTTAGGTTTTATTATAAACATGTATTTTTTAAAAAAACCTGTAAAACAGTGAAATTATATACTTTTCTTTTCAGTAAAATATCCAATAATATAAATGTAAATTTAAGCTCTGGCCACGTTTTAACTATTTACTATGTCCTATTATTACTTAATACACCTGTCAGCCAATCAGAAACAATGAATTTTTATAGTCTTGGATTAAATAGCAGCAAGTATTTTGTAATAAGTGACTCGTATTACATTTAATTAACATTAAAAAAAAAAATGTTCTCCCCTAATCTAGTGGTGTCCAATTCCCCTGATTGCGTTCTCTATACTGATTCGACCCTTCACCGCTGAGTCAGTACAGAATGCTTTTTTCACCTGCACGAGTCGAGTTCACACACCGACGGGCACTGTGTACGGAGGGCCACACCCCCATCAGCATTATTCCTCAGCCCTGTGCAGGCGCCATCAATCAGGCAGCAGGGGCCGCAGTCGCACCAGTTATGAGGACCTATGATCTGACTTTTTACCCTTTAACCCTGAACAGCCAATCGTTGTTCATGCTGCCGCCCCGCCCAATCGGAAGGCAGAGCTGAGATTCGATACGATGTATTCGAAACCCCAACTCTGGTGCGCTAGCGTACTTTACCGCTGCGCCACATGAGCGGCTAAAAACATCAACATTAACATAAAAACGCTAACAGACTTCCAAACACAAATCATTACACCATTATAAACACATCATCTGCTGACAAGAAGTGTCTCTTATTTTCTGACAGTTTTTCAGCATTTGGACGTATTTTTGAGAATCACCGCTCAGAATGAGCCCCCCCTGTGAGGAGAGGTTTAATCCTGATTATCTTTAATCTGGCTGGACTCGGGTTCGACCTGCTGCGCTGCAAACACGGCACAGCTCGCCGGGACGTCCTGCTCCGAGTGTCTTCTAGAAAAGAGCAAAGATAAAAGAGCGACCATTGTGATCATGTCCAACAGAGGTGAATCATTTTATAAGCTTTACACACCAGAACAAATGAGATTTAAGAGAAAAGTTTATATCAGATATATTTTAAAGTAGCTTTGAGAGTTACGGCTGAGTCCTTAAGTGAAGTTTTGGTTTTACAAAACAAGCATTAAGGTCTAGAATTAAATCAGTGATCTTATTATGGCAGAATAAAGCAGCACTCGGGTGGCACAGTGGTAAAGTCCACTACTGCTAAGATCTGGTGAGCCAGGGTTCGGATGGTCAGAACAGCCTAGCTAATGGGAGGTGTACTTGTAAGTGCACTCTCTGTGCTGGTCCCAAGCCCTGACAGAAACAGGAGGGTTGTGTCAGCATAAAAACTGTGCCAAGCTATGTACAGACCAGATACGGACACTGAGTTGACCCCTAATATACCCGAGCAGCCAAAAGAATTATGACAGAATAAGTACACAATGACAATCATTTTTACATTTATTTTATTTATTTTTATATTTATCCAAGATTTGATGAGCTGCTCAGTCTGAATAAACTGTTTAAAATGACTGATATTTGCTGGTTTAGTTACGTATTACATCTTTCAGAAGAACAGTAAGAACCCTAGAACAGAACCTTGTGGGACACCACGCTGCACTATTTCTGGCTCTGAAATATCTGCTGAGGCCAAGATTATTATTTTATTCAGTATCTCGTGCTGCTTTGGGTTTGGAGAACGCAGGAGAATTGTATGTAAGGCAGCAGGGCAGGCGTCTAAGCTGTTGTTCAGTCATGATCAGGTAAATCTTAATCTAGGGGGATTAAACTGCACTCATCTTAATCCTCCTAATCAGACTAGGTGAGTGCGCTAGTGTTGCAGCTCCACGCTGCATCCTGGTCATGAGTTCAGAACGGTTCAGCAGCTCATTGGAAGCGTCTTTAAACACTCACGTATCTTCTCGCCCGGAGCGCCGTGTCTTTATTAATAATCGACTGAAAAAGGGGCAGAGACACTTCGGTTTACTTATCACTCATGAGGTTCTTACACGTCTACCTCTAATTTACCTCACTGTCACACATTATATGGACAAAAAGTTTGTTGAAGCTCTCGGTACAAAACCATACGGCCTTCCATCCTGCTATAACAGTCTTGACTCCTCTGGGAGGAGACCTTGACTTTCAAAAGGGTCATGAAGTGTGTCAGTATTCCAAATTTTTAAAAAGGAGTTGAGTGTGGTTTGGGACAGGGCTCTGTGCATACAACTGGAGTTCTTCCACTCCACACACATTAAACCATGTTTATGGACCTTGCATTGACCACAGGAGCTCAGTCAGGCTGATACAGGAAGTGGCCTTTCCCAAAGTATTGCTTCAAAGCTGGGAACATAGTTTATTGTACAGTATATTCCTGATTTTACACACTCAATAGTATCTAGGGTGGTGGTAACTCAGTAGTTACTATTCAGGGTACTGGGTTAGTAATCAGGTTGCCAGTTCAAGCCCCATGACTTCCCCTGATCAAAGCCTGTAGTTGGATTTTTTGGATAAAAGTCTCTGCTACGTCCCGTAAATATAATTAAGAAGGGGTGTCCACATACTTTTGACCGTATAGTGTATTGCAGATGGGCTGACACACATTTTAACATAAAGATCCTTCATCGTGATTGCAGATCATCATGATGGCATGAAGATTCACCACCAAAACAGAACACACATTCCTCACCACGATGCTTATCTGACTGATTAGAACATCTTTAAGCTTTTCGTCCTGTTACATTAAAGGAAGTTAACTGATTCTATACACACATTTACATCATGTTTTGTGTTGGGACACGTTTACCTCTCACTGGCTGACGTATTCTCATCACTGCCTTCATTGTGTGGTTCTGAGACACTGGATAAAGATGGTCGCTGCTTGTTAGGAGTTGGTCTGTAGGCTGAAAAACTGCTTCCTGTAAAGGTCTGGCCAGAGCAGGAACTCTGCAGTCTCCCTCTGGATACCTCTCCCCACGGTCGTGGTAGTGTGGACCTACAGGAAGGTGTCAGAGCCTGGGAGGTCGACTCAGTCTTCAGCTGGGCCTTAATATTGCCAAACGATGATGAATTAGAGCCTGACAGGAACCCGTTTTCATTATCACTGCTTCTCCTGGTCCAGCTTTGGACACATGAAGATGGTGGAGCTGTGAAATCTTCCCACTGAACTGGACAGGATGAAGATAAAGTGGGTAGACTTGGATCTCTGTGGCATACAGAGTAACTTGAGGGTGGAATTCGGGCCCTGGAGGCCGGTGGAGTAGTGTAACAGCTTGAAGCTTCACCTGACATCCTGTTTCCTTGTTCTGGCTTGATATTTTGATCTCCTGGGCTGAATTTATGGGAATGCTGGAAAAGTCTGTCAGCTTCCTGTTTATCTGCACCACCCTGGAACTGAAGGTCACTTTCCTGATGGTCTTTAACCACATCAGCAAATGTGGCAGTCAGCGATC
The DNA here is from genome assembly GCF_030014385.1 of Trichomycterus rosablanca. Classification (NCBI taxonomy): domain Eukaryota; kingdom Metazoa; phylum Chordata; class Actinopteri; order Siluriformes; family Trichomycteridae; genus Trichomycterus; species Trichomycterus rosablanca. The sequence continues at coordinate 918,151 of NC_085996.1, forward strand.
TTGGTGAATTACTGTCCTGGCTACCACGATCCTGTCTTGGATTGCAATCATCATTGCTGTTAAAGGAGCTGTCCATTAGTACCTCGGGTGGAGGAGGTGGAAGACTGTAAGCGTCCACTTCCTCAGGCTTTACCGAGAACTCCTTTTCAGGAGGATAATTGTTGTTGTCAGTGGTGGAAACACATGCCCTGCAGTTAGTTAATGCAGGCAGGAAGGACCTTCTGCTTCTAAATCTTGCAGGCCTGTTGCTGGGCTTGTGGTTGGACGTGTCCTGTACCCCCTGGCTGAAGGTGCAGATAAGTCGTTTGACAGCATTTTTCCCAGGTGGTTCAGGTATAAATACAGGAGGCAAGCGAGGAACTAGGTTAGGTTTAACTGTTACCCTGTTTCCATATTGTGGACTTTGTGCCGTCTTGTTTTTTTTGATGCTCTGACGTCTGTCCTGCCTTTGCACCACGTAGTCTATTTTACTGTATAAACAATCAGCAGACTGTGACCGCCATGGGCCTCTTAAACCAGGATACCTAGGTTTACCTGGACAAGGTACGGGGGGGTTATTTGCAGTTTGGGGTCGTCTGATGTTTCTATCTTTTCGACAAGTCTGATCAACAGTACTACTGTCTGGCCAGTTATTTTGTAGGCTGACCTGAAGCTGCGTTTTGAGCTCCTCCTGAGACTGAATCGACATCTTTTTGGCTTCCAAATTAGTATTAATTTCCACTTCATCTTGTACTTCCTCTTTCACATCAGGCGTGTTGTCAGCATGATCATCATCAGCAAAATCTTCATCATTTTTATCCACTTTATTTTCACTAAGCTGATCAGGTGAATCTTCAGGATTCTCAGGACGTCCATTAGAAGAACCAGGTTTGTCTCCGGATCCAGAGCTTTTGCGATGGACGCGAACTTGTGCTGAACCGATCTGGCAGTCGTTGTCTGCACCGATGCCGCTGTCCTCGCTGTGCAGAGAGGAGTCTTCTGGACTGGACTTCCTTAGGCTGGCAGCCTCCACACTAGCCAACACTTGATTTAAACGTTCCTCGGCTGTTCTCTTGGCCACCAGTTTTTCCCCCAGCAGTTGTGAGACTGAGCCAAAATATTCAACTGCTTCCTCTATGGCGGCGTCACCAAGTCCTTTCAGTGAATCTCCAACTTGCCTCATTTTGTCAATGAAGTGTTGGAGCATCTGCGGTAGGTCTGGAGGGGTTTCATCTGAATTCACATCATCTTCTCGGATGTCTGGGTCTATCTGTCGATCCTCTTGTGCCGTCGGACAGTCGGCCATGTCTTTGCGAAGGTCCAGCAATTGTTCCCCCTGAGTCGTCATTTCCTCTAAGGTCTGGATGATCTCCTCATACTGTAATATTAGTAAATCCACCAAAGGTTGTATAGACAGTTGGGTTTGGGTTGCCTTGTCCAAGAGTCCTAGCAGGGACTCGTATTTTGGGGAATTGGGTTTCAGGTACTTGTAAGCTGTTTGTTGATCAATTGCTGCTGTTTTAAGAAAACCGACACTTTTTTTTTGCCTTTTCTTCCTCCTGGTTGTTTTGCTGCCGTTTTCATCCTTCATGTCTGTAGTTTCCTCGGTCAGTAATTCCTCCTGTGAGTTTGTCTCTGGTACATCAACACTTTCATCGACAGTTGTAGTTGTTTCACATAACACGTCACTGGGTGCAGATATTTTACCTTGGAGTGGTGCAGCACTGCTTTCTTCTTCTGAAACCGCTGGTCCAGTGAGAACTTCACCTGTCTCGGTCCGGCTCTGTACTTCTGTCCTGTTAGACAAGACGTCACTGTTGCTTTGAAGCTGCAGATCTTTCTGACTGTGGTTGTAGACTCCAGTACAGAGCTGACCTTTCGAAGGTGAGCATCCCATTTTTTATTAACCAAATGAAAATGATCTGTAGCTTTTTTAAAATAGCTTGAGTTAAAGCAAACCTTACTTATCACAGATATTCAGTCATTTTCTTAGATTCTTTAAGTTTCATCCTACCACTCCTGTCTTGGCTCCTTATTATTCCCTGCAAAGTCTTTCTTTCAAAAACAAATCAGTATAACCAGAAGATTCTCATCTGGGCCATGCCTTCTTCAACTAGTCAAGTGACTAAGAGGATAAAGCGGGATTGGTGATCCTCACTTCTCGCAGATGGTCAGGTGCCCACGTAAGAGCTCAGTTTAATCTCTTCACAGAAGTCAGGTGCCTCTGCGATTATTCCTGATTAAAAAAATCATCATGTTTATTTAGTACCTGATACAAAAGGCATACCTGGAGTATTATCCAGACAGAAATCACCATCTTTAAATGAAATGTTTTCAGGTTGTTTAGTATCTATTAAGAATTTCCACTGTCATGCAAATGAAACACGGTTCTACAAATCAACCAAACCCAACATCTACGCGATGAGGACTGAGGATTGTGGAAACACAGTGAAAGACTGGTGAAAGACGTCTGATCATCGGCTTCAGTATAAATGATCTTCCTTACAGAGGAGCTGACGTGGTCACTTTCACTGAAATGCTGACTGACCTTTCTGTAGCACCAAATACAAAGAAATACATTTTTAAATGCAATTATTAAACTGATTATTAGTAGATAATTAGAAGATTAGTAAAAATTTTTGCAGTTTTGCTAGAGGTCTTTCATCTTCCACTGTGTAGCGTATGTACAGGTTTTCAGAAAGTTTTCAGACCCCCTGACTTTTCGCAAACATTATCCAGTTGTGGATTTGTTTTTGGAAAATTAATAAGAAAAAATAATAATAAATGAAAATAAATAATAAACGAGAAGCCGTTTAGTAGCAATTACAGCTGCAAGTTTTTCTGGATACATCTCTACAAGCTTTGCACACTTGAATTTTGGTTGTTTATCCCAGTCCGGTACCGCTCCGTGGGTCTTTTTTTAGCAGGCCGCACAGAAAGAATAAATAATTAGAGATCGCTACAAAAGCAACTAAATTTCCAAAACACTTCGGGTGTTATTGTCCCCAATCACCACTAGGTGGGAGCAGCGTCTCGTTGCAGCGAAAAAAAGCTCAGGATTCACACAGATATTCCATTCTATAGTTATTCTATTTTAAATTCCTTCACCCCCGCCGGTCCATAAAATTATATCCTATATGAAACTGGTCCATGGTGCAAAAAAGGTTGGGGACTGCTGGTTTATCCCATTATTCATAGCAGATCCTCTCAAGCTCTGTCAGATTGGATTGTGATCATCTGTTAACTGCCATGTCCAGGTCTCTCACAGATATTAGATTGGGCTCACGTTTGGGCCTTGGCTAAACCACTCTGCCCTCTCCCTGTCCCAGTCTCTGAGATTCACCCCCTTAGCATAATGCCACCACCATGTTTCTTCCTTGTGTTGAGTCCATTATAATTGCACTGTCACAATTTGGAATGCCACAGCAAAGGGTCTGAATAATTTTGTTATTAAAAGATTACGTTTTTTTTTTTTTTTTTTTTTTTTTTTTGAGTTACATCTTGGAAAACTCAAAACGGTGATGATTAAGTGACGATTGATGAGACTCAAACTAATACAAGCCAATCTAAGGGAACCCTGTACAGTCTACTTAATACATCACTGCCTCCTGTATTTATTTACATTTTAAACCCTGTCTCAGAATTTTTTTTCAGAAATTGAGGTTTGTAATTGAAGGAGACCCAGCTGACTGGAGCATGGTTCACTGTTTATGGTTGATGGTGTAAATACTATGGTCATGATTATTGATGAATGATAAATTATATTCATGCGAAATCAAATTCACATCACAGATCATGCAAACGTCAAGGGGTCTGAATACTTTCTGAATTCCCTGTGTTAGTTTGAGTCTGAAGATGAAACACAGACTGAAATGTTGTTCTTGTAAGAGTCGTTATGTGAGCGTCGGGTTTATTTATACTCTGTTTACCTGCAGAGCAGCTTGAGCTCGGCGCTCTTAATGCGATTGAGCTGGAAGATTTAAAGTTGTTTTTTGTTTTTTTTAACCCCTGAGATACGTTTATACAACCTGTGTACAACCTGTAAAGATCATATATCTCACATTATAGATGTTACACGTCATAACATTTCGGCCAGCGATCTGATTTTAAGGTCTTAATGTTTGTGAACCCAACATGAACCAACTCAGTGCTTCATCAGCCTTTTATCCCAGTGTGTTCCAGTAAAAATGGCTCATTAACAAATTTATATAAACAATTTTAAGAGAATTTCCTTCAATCCCATCTGCATCTCAGACAGGTTCCCAACTTTAGGGCTGAGAACTTCTGCTCCTAAAGTCTGCCTTTTTAAAGCATACAGAAGAAACATACAGTGTTTTAAAAAGTAAAATGTTTTAATAAAACAGTTCTAAAATAAAAATACACTCATACTATTTTCACCATTTAGTGCATTTCATGTAATAAATACTTCATCAGTAAAATATAAAACATACATACAAGAATAATAAGATTATTAAGTAAAGAAAATTGATTTTGTTGTTAAGCCTAGTAAAAACTACAAACATTCTGGCTTTTATTTTTTTCCTAATGGAATGCATCCTGAAATCTTCTCCTAACCTTAAAACTGAAACAGAGAGCAGCTTTCTACACTTCTGTCATTTAGTTTTTTCTTTTAACTCAGAAATAGAAACTGAGGTTTGTAATTGAAGGAGACCTAGTTGACTGGAGCCCCATCACTGCCAGCTTGCCTCTGTTGGGCCCTTGACCCTTGAACTGTTGGGCCCTTAACCCTCAACTGCTCAGACTGTATACTGTAATTGTAATGTAAGTCACTTTGGATAAAAGGCATCTGCTAAATGCTTAGCAGTTAGCATAGCATTTGCTTTAGCATTGTTCATGTTTGCATTAGCGGTTAGCTTAGCATTTAGCTTAGTTCTTGTGTTTGAGTTAGTATGTCTTGTCTTGTGTTGTTATTATTAAATTCTTTGTTAAAACATCTGTGTGTGTGTGTGTGTGTGTGTTTGTCCGCCCTTTCTTGTCTAGTCTAGCCCTTAATAATTACAACTGTAGGAATGAATCAGTTGTAGACCAGCATGAAAAACGTTCACCTGTCACACAGATATTACACTTTATAAAATGTGAAGGACTGTAAATCAATATAGACCAAAATCACTTTCAAGCTAAATACACAAGTAGGTGTTTGGCAGGTGAACATGTTTTGGCTGATAAGAAAAAGTTTGTAAGGAAATACAGATCTGAATCAATGCAGAACATCAAAAGCATGATGGTGCCAAAAAGGATTTTGGGCTAGAGTCAGCCACGGTACAGTCGGCCGGCCGTGCACGAGTGTGTCCGGGATTTCTTAAAGGGGAAACCGAGAGAAACACTGGATCTGTAAAAAAATGCAGAACACTGGATTTAGCGTCCTGCTGGGTGCTCAGCAAATTCAAAAAGTTTTGCTTTTTAGAGCTTTCTGGAATGATTTTTCCTAAATGCTGTTCATCCATGGTTGGTTCATTCATTCAAAAAAAAAAAAAAGAGCAGCCTTGACAATTCCTCCAAATGACATATTGTGTCGTGAATGACCTTGTAGAGCAGGTATCACCACTATGATCATCAAAACTGATCAGCTGGTTCCTGCTACTTGCAGCTTTTTACATCATGTTGTTGTCAGCATCTTCAGGCCAAAGTTGGGCTTGTGAAGATGCTCTGGGTGAAGGTAACTCTTCTTCAGGACTAAGCCCTGAGTCCTCAGATGTTTCGCTCATGTCATGGTCCAGTTTTGGCTTCGTGTCATGGATCTTTTTCGAGATTATTTTATACCACTTCGGGAGGACGTGGCAGACGATGACGCCATAGTTGGAGACCATCATGGCAGAGACCTGGATGAGGGTGCGCTGATCCGTTTGGGTGATGAAGAGTGGAATTGAACAAAGCCAGACGAACAAATGAAAGAGCATGCTGAAGACTATTGGCTCAGTATCGTCCACTTTTCCTTTGAAGGCTAAGAGGAAGCAAACCACGGCTAGAACCGCAATGTAGACATGCATCGCTCCGAAGCCGACCAGAGAGCCCTGAGTGCACTGACGGATTTTAATAATTGACTCAGGTAACTCCTTCTCTTCAACCTTCGGAGAACCGAATATGAACCAGAACAGAAAAACCAGAACCTGAGCACCAGTCAGTAAAGCGATGATGATATAACGCTTGTTAAATTTACTGAAGAAGCGCTGCCTCTCAGGGCTGATGGACATGATGGCTAAGAACGACACAAAAGCTTTCGTGAGAATGCACGACACACAGAGGGTGAAGCCCAGACCATACATGACCTGCTGGGCCCTGCAGTGGTGGTCGCTGGGCCAGCCTAAAAAGAGAATCAGACCTCCGAAACTCACCATCAGGCCAAACATCATAATACAAGACAAGATGATGTTGTCCTCGATTATGGAATTGTTCCTGTGTAGGATGAAATAGATCAGTGATGATACCAGCAGCAGGATTCCTACCACTGTTCCAATCAACACCACGATGGAGTACCCTGAGGACCACTCCAAAAACTGAATCTCCCATTTTGTACATTCCACAGAACCCGAAAGAGAATGAGTTCCATCTGGACACTTTTGACACTTTGCTTGATCTATGAAGAGAAAAAGGTGGAAAAGCTGCATTAGGAGAACGACAGTGAAGGTACAGACCAGACGAGTGTTCTTAATAAAATGACCAGAGACAAACAATTGATGTAAAAGTGCAAAATGACAGCAAAAGTTAATAAAAACATAGAATGTACATGCTGAAGACCAAATGACAGGTTCTGTACAGAGTAAAGGACATATTTAGACATTTCCAACAGGGATGCTTATAAAGGAACAAAGTCTTTGGTTTATGATAAGCGCTGATGGACAGAATTTTAATTTATTACAAATTCAAGTCCAGTAAAGTTGAGAAAGTAAAAAATGTTGATTGATGATTTGTTAACCTCTTTTTCATTTTTTTATTCAGCTGCTCCCTTATATAGGGCTCTCTACAGCAAATCTGGATGCCCTCCTGACGCAACCCTCCTATTTGTATTTGGGCTTGTGACAGGCACTGAGAGTGCACAGACAAGTATTGGGTTTCAGTCTTATCTTTTATTCATAGATATTGTTCATGGTTTTCTGAATGACTAAACAAATGTGACAGACTATAGATACTAAAATCCCTGTGTTCCATGTATTCAAAAGATAAAAAAAAGACTGATGGACTTCTCGCCTGATGAAGCTTCCTACAAAATGACAACCCTCGACCCATCCTAACTTATGACTGAGCCTGTAGTTTTTTCACAGGGATCATTTGTCAACTTTATTGATAATCAGCACTAAAGGTGCACTGATATGAGTCCTCACAACGTCCAGGTTCATGAGCCACCATGCACCCTCTGTATTTGTAAACCATGTCCGGGATTTAAACACCTGGAACTGAGGCAGTACTGCTACCAGCAGCGTGGTTACCATCACACCACACCAGCTCAAAATGTGTGAATGAATGAACATTATAAATCATGGCTTTCTGTTTTTATTTGTATTGTAACCACTGTCTAAACTTTTTAGGAACCGTTTTTGTGTGTCAGTCATGGAGAGCATAACTGCACTAAACAAAAAATACTCTAGCTGGCTGATCTGCATAAGAACCGGATCCTTCAGTTTTAGAGGAAATGATTCTACATCCGTCCATACTCACCTGAAACGTAGTAAAATCCAGGATCACACTTCTTACATTCATAGCAGCAGGTGGAAAGTTCTAATATCTTAAATTCTCCAGGCTTGCAGGTCTTTAAACACTTTGAGATGGGCACCTAAGATTTAAAAAAAGGGTTTAGTTAAAACACTCAAGGAGGTCTAAACCTAGTCCAAAGTTTACATGGTACTTTCTGGGTTTCGTCATTTTTGCTTTTTAATTTTACTTTTCTTTCTATGACTGCCATACAAAAAATAGGAACTGATTTTTTTACCTTGATCAGCAACAAACTTTATTTGAGCGGTATGCCAAGTTCACACTACACGACTTTAAAGTTGTTCAGACCGCTGTACAGTTCACACGACACGCTTGGTTTTTTTGTAATCGGGAGTCTTTTCAGTCATTTGTTTTTCACACTACACGACTGATCTGCGATAGGGATCACACTACACCATTTATCATCATGAGGAACCTCAGATGAGTCCGTCTGGTCTTCCAAACTACATTTTGTCCAGAAACACACGTGAGAAGTGACGAGGGGTTTATGTGATGTGCAGCGTAAAATCTATCAGGAAAAATAAATGAATCTGAGTGGATTTGGCAACGTGACCAGCAGGGGGCGTCTGTTCTGTTCTGTAGTGAGTAAGAAGTTAATAAATATTTTTTGCAATGCATTGTGGGTATTATGGTTTTGAGAACAATAAGGTCAGAAATACTGTAAAGCTTGTGTGTGTGCTGATGTATTCTGATCTGATAGAAACTATATTACGCCCCTGTACCAAATTTTTACACTCCTCCCCCAAGTTTCCAAACCCCATATCCTGCGTTCACGTTGGCTGTAGTTCGACACCGCACTCTTTACCAGTCGCCTGACTGATCCAGATATTTAACATGCTAGATATTTTTTTTTAAGGTCGTTAAACGGTTCACACACAGCGATCCAGAGCCGAGTTTCGATCCCCGAGTGAACAATGACACATCCAGTCGGCGAGCAAAAATCGGGGCAAAAATCGTGTAGTGTGAACCAGGTATTAAGGTGCTAAACCCGAGTCTAAGTAAACATGCTGATTTATTGTAGTTCATGTAATTTACTGTATTACTTTACGTTAGCTGTATTTGGTTGTTCCTGGAATACATTTAATCACCCGAACAAATGGTGGCAGTTTGTGTTTTCTTTTCAACCATGGCTGAAGAAAACTGTTCCATTTACTTCATTAAGGGTGAAATCAAACAAGCCCATCTAGATGGACAAAGAGAAGTCAATACTGTAATCAATCATTAATAGAACTTAATGATTGAAAGAACTTAAGATGTTTGTTTTAAACATTTAGGCTAGACACTTGCAGAGGTCATTAAATGTACCATACAAGAGCAGGTCAACTTCAGACCTTTCAACTGTAAAGCATTTCAACTTTTTTAACACACAGTTCATGTCGTACGGGTCTGAAGCACTGAACTCAGTCTCACCGTGTTGTTGGACCACTGGATTTTGCTCTCATTGACCTCCACTGTCCCATTTCTGATGAGGAATTTTCCCACCACGTCGAGCACCCTGTCGTCACCACTCTTCTTCCACATGACAAGGTCGTATCCGCTTTCAAAATCCCCCTGGTCGTTAAAGGAAAGTGTCTGGTTGTCCACGCTGAATTTCACATGGCGTAGAATGCTTAACAGCTAAACATAATAAAGAGTCATGATCACTTTTATTGTTAACAGATTTTCCTTTTTGCATCTTGATTTAGAAATGATTCATTTTCCTGTGCACTCGAACCCATCGACAGATTCTTTAAGAGAGCCTGTACAGAGGACTACATTCCTCATCATCGTAATTTGTATTCGGGCTTGGGACCGGCGCTGAGAGCGCACTGACAACTACACCTATCAATGACTAGCCTGTTGCAGCCATCCGGCCCTTCGGACATTAACCAATCATGTCCATGCAGACGCCTGAACGGTGGGCCGAAAGCATCGCTGGCATTCCAACCCTTGATCCCCAGATCTCAGCAGTACTTTACTGCTGCACCACCTGAGCAATCAATTAGAGACAGAACTGTAACCATGTCATTACAGGTTCTTTGTGCTTTTAGAGCTAAACAGTGAACCATGTTTTTATTGGGCTTGGTTCTGGAGGTTTTAACGTGGAACAGCTCTATTTTAATGGGGCTTGCTTGGTGGTGCAGTGTACCTCAGGAGGAGCAGTTCAAATGCTTCTTGTAAAAAAATACTTGTGAGGTGTACTATAGGAGTCTGCTTGTCTTCGTCTTCCCCTGCCTAGTTTTGTGGTTTGTTACAGTTCTGGTTTAGACTGTTAAACTGCCTCAAAAAAGGGGCTGAATGTAAGTTTTTACCGACATAAACAAACAACATTTACCTTCCAAGGAAGGAAGTCTGCGTCTCCAGAGCAGGAAGTGTCGCTGCAGTTGAGGAGTTCCCTGATGGCGTGAACGATGGCATACACCGCCACTCTCTGACTGTAAGCTTCTGTCATATCCACGGTATCAACCAGATAATCATCATTGGCCTCCTGGGGGTCCGTGACATTGCAGGCTGAGGGTGATGTGTGCTCAGATTTCTGACCCTGGGTGCAGTTGAACCTCATGTGCTTGTACTCCCTGATAAAATCATTCCTGGCCCCTGGGCTCGGTCTTAAGTTTCTCAGGTAGTCCTCAAACCCCGGGATGTTCCCAGTGACGAAGGTAAACCCAAATATGTCCCCCACTTTGTTTATATCCTTCATCTTCATTAGGAAACGTGTGGTAGACCAGGCGTCGCCGGCGATCCAGGTCCGAGTAATTTTCCTTCTGATCATCTCTTTGAAGAGCATCTCCACCAGTTCTGGTCTCAGAATGAGCAGCACGACGTTGACATCTGACCTGTTCTGAATTGTATCAGCCGCTTGCTTGATGCTCTGCGTGATGTTTATGAAACCGAGGTAGTTCGGTAGCACCTCTTGGAAACGTACACACACTGTTTTTTCTTTTGCATCCTGCAGAAACATCTCGAGGACGGCTCGGCCGTAGTCATCGTCTAGAGTCACCACCCCGACCCAGTCCCACTCGAAGCGCTTAATTAACTCCACCAGTGCCTTGGTTTGGTAAATATCACTCGGAACAACGCGAAGGAAGGACGGATAACGTAACTTGTCGCTCAGCGCTGGTGCGGTGGACGTACAACTTATCTGTGAATTGTGGAAAAACAAATACGTCAAGAAAACTGAAATAATTGAATCTAATTCTGCACACGGGGTGGAGCTGTCTGCAATATATGCATTACACATGTAAAGTTAGATTTTAGTTCATAACCTCCTGTTTGACGATTTCTTTTGCAAATATGGGTCACCCAACCATGAACTCCATTCCAAAACAATGGACTTGGACAATGGATATGGTGTTTGTCTCTTATATGCAGCTATAAAGACCCTCACTTCTCTGGGAAAGAAGTATTTCACAAGATTTTGGAGCGTGTCTGTGAAACTTTGTGCCCTTTGAGTCAAAAGAGGTTGGACAAGTGTAGTAAGTCTCCACCAATCTTAAAAAATATATAAAATAAAAATAAATTGAATGTTTTTGTTGGAACAATTTGAATGATCTACATCAAAAGGTGAACACAACAGAGCTTGACTCGAGTCAGTCACAGATTAGACAGGCTGGGCTTCCTTTTAAAGCCCATAGAGATGTAAAGCTTACTTGACTGTGAACAGTAACATTTTCCTTCCAGCAGCTTCTAATTTAAGCAGAGCTGTTTTCAGTGGTTCTTGGATTAGAAAATGTTCTACACCACCATACATTTTTTATTTTTTTATTTTATAAAGAAGTACTTGATCCATAAATTTAGTCACATAATAAATCACAAAAATATTTTAAATCCCAAAACTCCCACAATGATGAAACAGAAATGTTTGGTTTCGAATTCTTACCATTTGTATATTGAGCTGTTGGTCTAACAATGTAGATACTCAAACAGCTAAATGCTACTACCTTTAAAAGTCTAATCCCCAGGTAGAGCGCTCCGGGTCCTTTCTGTGTGGAGTTTGCATGTTCTCCCTGTGTCCGCGTGGGTTTCCTTCGGGAGCTCCGGTTTCCTCCCACAGTCCAAAGACGTGAAAGTGAGGTGAATTAGAGATACTAAATTGTCCATGGCTGTGTTGGATATAACCTTGTGTACTGATGAATCTTGTGTAATGAGTAACTACCGTTCCTGTTATAAATGTAACCAAAGTGTAAAAAACATGATGTTAAATCCTAATAAACAAACAAACAAAAGTCTAAGATTTACACCTCGATCTGACAGGTCAGTACGTGTATTACCTGTGGAATCATGTACAGGCTGAGCAGTCTGGCGACAGGAATGGACAATTCCGAGTATCTTTCTCCCAAAACCACTTTGATGGGTGGCTTGAACTGGGAATAGTCAGACAGGACTGCGGACGACCCGTTAACAGCAAGCATGTGTTCCACACAGTCTAGCGCTTTGGTCCCGTACCCACATGGATCGCACATCAGGTATCCGAGTTTTATTCCGGGGAGAAAGCTGGAGTTATTGATCGTTTCGATGGTGTGAATCACAGCTAGAGACTGCACGAACGCTATTAGGTCTAAGCTGGAAGAGACACAGACCAAGTCTTATTATACACTGCTCAAAAACACACAAAGTCAGTTAAACTTCAAGGATCAATCTGCCCAGTGTGGTAACATAAGTGATTGTGAATCGAGTTCACCTGCTTTGGGGCAAATAAAAGTGACAACAGGTGCACCAGAGTGGCAACAGCAAGACAACCACCAAAAAGGTAATGGTTTACAGGTGGTGACCATCCTTCCTGACTGATTCTTCTCTAGTTTTGCGTTTTGCTAGTGTCCTTGTCACTGGTAGCATGAGACGGTACCTGCAGCCCTTTCAGGTTGCACAAGTATTCCAGCTCCACCAGGATGGCACATCCATACGTGCTGTCGCCCAGTCTTGAGCACAGTCTCAAGAGCATGAAAGATATACCAGGACACAGGCTGCTACACGAGGAGAGCATGACAGGACCAGCATCTGCTCCTTTGTGCAAGGAGGAGCACTGCCAGAGCCCAACCAAGTGACCTCCAGCGGGCTACTGGTGTGCAACCTGTCAGAAACAGTGTCCTTGAGGGTGGCATGAGAGCCCGATGTCCTCTAGTGGGACGTGTACTCACAGCCCAGCACCTTGCAGATGGATTGGCATTTGCCAGAGAACACCAGAATTGGCAGGTCCACCACTGGTGCCCGGTTCCATGGTGAACGTTATGCTGCCTGCAACATCATTCAGCATGACCGGTTTGGTGGTGCGTATTAATCCAAGCTTATGATTTCAATGTTTTACTTTGATTTTCGGTATGAATTTGAGTTCAGCCCTCCATGGGTTGATTATTTTAGTTTCCACTGACTGTTGTTATGCCATTTTGTTCTGGACTAATTACACAATTTATATCAGCAAAGATCTTCAACTTTAATCTTTCGTTCATCGAGATACAATGTGTGATTTAAGTGTTCCCTTAATTTTTCAGAGCAGTGTATTTATGTTATATTTTTAATATTTTATTAAGCAGGACATTAAATCTCTCCGTGTACTCACTCTGTGCAGGTGTATTCCTCTGGCCGAGTCCGATTCTGCAGATCTTTCACTTTTGAATTGATTGACCCAACAATCCCGATGACGACGTCCCCGGGTGAATAAGCTCCACAATGTGACTGTGTAAAATCACAGCGCCCCTCCGACCCCAACATTACAAACACCCCCAGCACAAGAACACACCGAGTCGACAGACCGGACATCTTTTCAAATGAACGACTGAACAGCGTATTAAACTCTGAGATGGCGAGACGGTGACGCATTTACTGTAGTGAAGTGCAAAATGAAAGCCAGAAACAAAACGAGAAGTAAAGAATGTAGAAAAACAGGACAGACAACCACCGTCAGCAACTCCTGCCAAATAGCCGTCTGCTAATCTTAAACATGGCATGAGATAACCTGTGTGTACAAGTTCATCTTATACAGGGACAAAAGTACCATTTGAAACCTAAATAAGCCGTTATTAATGCACTTAAATATATAGTGAAATGATGTCATATAAACCCCATTTCCATAAAAGCTGGTACCTTCACACGTCACCCTATACAATGCTATTCACTGAAAAGAGTCTAGATGGTCCTTTTTGACTTTGGCACAGAAAAATAGACATTTGTTTTTCCAAAAACAACATTTCTGCATTGACCTGATGATTTGGTGGCCTGCACAGAAAACTAAAGCTGAAAGTTGTTCCACTAATTCAGTCACTATATAAGATCAGTTATAGATATTAATAAAATCCCAAGAATAAAACTGAGCATTTAAAACAAGAGTCTGCAGTTAATCTGGATTTTCTGACAGCTTTATCACTCGTGTCATGATGTGATTCCAGTAGTTTCATTCGTGTTGGACTTTGCCTCATTATGACGTCCACACACTTTATTATTCCAACCGCAGTGAGGGTCACAAGAACCTCGGTAAACTAACACAGAGCTCCACAATCCAACCACCACAAAGGTAAGTGAAGATTTACCACAGAGATCAGCTTCTAAAATCAGAACTTTGTGCTTTTAAAGATTATTTACTGTTCTAAGTTTACTTACTTACATCACACAGATTCTATGTAGTCAAGAGATATGATTAGCTGCAAAATTTACAGTTTGATGTTAAATTTTTTTCTTTTATTCAAGTTTTGAGTTGATTCTGTCACTGATTGGAAATAAAAACAAATAAAAAAGTATGTGGATACCTGAAACTAATTAGTGATGTTTCTGTTTGGCTTTCTGTAACATTTGTGTCACAAAAATAATGATAAATACATGACAGCAAGTTTTAATAAACCAAGATTTGTTAAATAGATTTAAAAATAGTAAAACTTTAAAGTAAATATAATCCACACACACACACACACACACACACAGGAAATCTACAGAGAACTTTACACGTGTTGGAGGGCGGCACGGTGGCTAAGTGGGTAGCACTGTCGCCTCACAGCAAGAAGGTCCTAGGTTCGAACCCCAGGTGGAGCGGTCCGGGTCCTTTCTGTGTGGAGTTTGCATGTTCTCCCTGTGTCTGCGTGGGTTTCCTCTGGGTGCTCCAGTTTCCTCCCACAGTACAAAGACGTGCAAGTGAGGTGAACTGAAGATACTAAATTGTCCATGACTGTGTTTGATATAACCTTGTGAACTGATGAATCTTGTGTAATGAGTAACTACCTTCCTGTCCTGAATGTAACCAAAGTGTAAAACATGACGTTAAAATCCTAATAAACAAACAAACAACACGTGTTGGAGGAGCAGCACTGCTGTGTAACCGGCAGAGGTCGCCAAAATGCACAGAATTAAATCCGAACTGAGACACTGTAAAGACTCACCTCTATCCTACCTCAGTTAGGTGAAACAACAATTTTTTCTAACCTGCTCGATTAAAATAGTCCAAAGACAAGATTTTTTTAATTTAATCAGTTGGATTCAGTTGATTTTTAGTCTGTATTTTATTAAATGTTTTCTTGTTATGTGCAGGATCCAGACTGATGAAGCTATGGGTGCAATAAGTAAGTTCAGAAATATTTTAAATATTATAAATAATATAACTGAGGGGTTCTGTTGTGGCTCAGAACTTCATTAAGAATTGCCTGTCAGTTTCTCAATGCAAGATAAGTAGCAAATACTTTGGGTCATTCACCATCTACTGTACATAATATTGTAAAAAGATTCAAAGTACTCTCAGTCTCAGTCCATGTAGAGCAAGGCTGGAAGCCACTGTTAAATGTACGAGATCTTCAAGCCCTCAGATGTCATTGCATTACAAACCTTCATGATACTGTGATAAATATAGCCATATAGATAAATAAAAAATATTCAGCAAAAATGTTTAAAAAAAAATAGATTTTTTGATAGTTTCCTCCTTCTGATGGTAATTTCTTCCTATAGATGAATTGTTCTTAAATAAAAAAGAACTACAAACAAATACTACAGTAATAAAACACTGTAGAACAAATACCTCTACGTCTGACTCCACGGTGTAGTTAAAGTCAAAATGGGATTTGGTTATTTAGACCTACCCGGATGAAGGACGTCACAGTCCCAACACACATGCGTAGACAAACACATAGATATTATACGTACTCTTATTATTTTATATATCATATTATTACTATTATTATGATTAATCTTATTATTTTATTATTATTTAATTATTATTATTTTGAGGTTATTCTTAAATTAATGACATTTATGAAATTTTAAGTGTAAATACCATAGTACCATAGTAACAATGTTTTAAATTCTAATAATAATGAAAACAACAAGATAAGACAAGATTTTATTGATCCCCATGGGGGAAATTCAAGTGTTACAGCAGCTCAACACCAGCGCCAAGACCCGACTCCTGTTAATTCCACATTCCACATATGGGCCGCTTCGCCCACCGACCCGGGCTAAAGAAAACGTGGAGGGATTGAAAGGTGGGCCAGGAGCCACCGCGCCCCTCATTGGGCGGCTCCCGGTCCATTTCCCCCAGCACTAGGGATGGTGCACTGGGCGGCTGTCAAGCCATTGGTCTGGGAAGTGTGGCTCAGGAAGATGATCTCCGCACGTTCCGCTTCCCTGACTGCCACTAGCAGAGAACTTGGAGCCGCAAGTTGCACGTGCTTCTGCAGCTCGTTCGGAGCCAGCACATTGTAATCCAGTGCTAGCTCCTGTTGCACGGAACATGGGAATGTTGGGTAGGCCTGTCGGATGCCAGCATGCTAATCTGCTCACCATCGTGATGCCGCCTCGCCGCCAGCAGGCTCCGCAAGGCCCCCGTCAGTTCCGCCAAACCACCTCTGCACTCCGGGGGAAGCTCCATCAGAACTCTCAGTGTCTCCCCTTGTAGCACAAGGCATAGGTTCGTCCATCCAGCATGAGCCACCGCAATTTCCAGCTGGGCCTTATACACCTCCCAGTCAGCTCTACCGTTGTTCTTTGGAAGTCGAAGCTGCGCTGTTGTCTCCACTGCTGCCATGGACGCTTCTGCCCCTGCTGTCACCGTTGCCGATCTCGGGCGCTTTATACATAGCTGGCTTGGTCCATCTGGTGCATAAGCAAGCTGTTTTCTTGTCTTTGCTGAGTTGTCTTTTTGCCGTCCGCCAGAGAGACCATCCAGTTGCCATTAAAGTAACTTGATTTCTTCAGCTATTGCCCCCATCTCATCGAGAGGGCAATGTGATCCCACTTCTGTCACTAAATGTAGCGTAGGTGAAGAAGAGTCAGAGTCGTGAGTTTCCATGACCACAGGAACAGCTCTTTTATTGGTTATACTGTACATGACACGCGCACACACTTTCAAAAACAGAACTCCAGATCAAATCAACAAAACATACAACAGAGAATGAAAACAACTATTTACACCTTGGTCGCGAGTCCTTCTGGGTAAAGCACGCTCCGACCCCCCAATCCACAGTGGCAGATGCCACAATACCAACTCCAATGGAACTGGGAGGATTTACACCTTCTGCCGCAAGAGAGAGTTACATTTTCAGTTTCAGCATTTATTACACGTTTTGATCCAAAGCGACTTACAGGACTGTGACAGTTTTTGTCTAAGCAGTTGAGGGTTAGGGGCCTTGCTCAAGGGCCCAACAGTGGCGACCTGGCAGTGGTGGGGCTGATTAGGCACTACAACTGGTGATTGTTATCAAGCTATTACAAACACCAAACTGTGAAAGAGAAATACTATTGAGGGGTTTATTTAATTTCTGAAATTAATCTATTTTCAGAAGCTGACAAAGTATAAAGTATTTTTTATTACTTTGTGCAAAGAATCTCATAAAGCTGACTTAATTCATTCATTCACAGTTAGCGGGTGATCAATAAAGATAAGAAGTTTACCTCCACTTGTAAGGAAGATGTATTTCATGGCAGCTTTAAGATTTTAATGATTTCTGTAACTTGTTTTTTTCTGCAACTGAATGATTGAAACAAACACAGAACAAACTTTCACCAATCTGAGTTTGGCTGCTAAGTCAGGAATGGAACCAGGAAAATTCCAGGCTAATTGAATAGTTCTGTGACTTCTTTATAACTCGTTTATCCGGTTCTTCGATGCACGTCAGATTGTTTTCAGCACTTTCTGTTGTGAGTAACCTGAGATTTTTCAGCGTCTTTATTCCTGCAGTGTTTACAAAATGAAGTTCTGTTCGTGTCTGTACACGTTGTTGGGGGCTGTGATTTTGGGCTCGGTACGCTGTGATGACACCCTGTCTCATTTTGGAGCGTACTCACCTGGGGACGTCGTCATCGGGATTCTGAACTCGGTTCACCGTAACAGGACGGACGTTCGGGCCTGGAACCGTCCGAATATAAGCTGTACAGAGTGAGTATGTGAGAGGGGATCAGACTTCATGTGTTCCAGAGTTTAACAAGCACTGTTAATACGCTGGTGTTTTAGGGCCACTGTAAAAGACATGAAGTGAGAATAAAGTGGAATATTATGGTGTTAAAATGTTGGACGCTGATGATTTAGTTTCACTTTTAGTTTTAGTTTTACTAGTAAATACTACGTTTTTGTGATTAGCGTGTCTCTGTGTGTTTTGCAGCTTTAATCTGATATCATTCGTACAAACTCTGGCCGCCGTTCAAACCATCGAGATGATCAACAACTCCAGCTTTCTGCCGGGGATCAAACTGGGTTATATAATCTGTGATTCGTGTGCCTGCGCCACCAGAGCCATGCACTGTGTTTAACACATGCTGGCCGTGAACGGGACGCTTCCGGTTCTCTTCGACTACTCCGAGTTTAACTCCCGCGTCAAAGTGTTTTTGGGTGAAAGGTACTCGGAACTGTCCATCGCCGTGGCCAAACTGCTGAGCCTCTACATGATTCCTGAGGTAACACAGACAGTACTGATATATATCCAGATGTTTGGGATCATAGAGGGGCCCAAGCGGTAGATCTGGTGGCCAATACTCAGGGGTTAAAAGTTATCACATTTACATTTACATTTTACATTTACATTTTCAGCATTTAGCAGACGCTTTTATCCAAAGCGACTTACACAATGAGCAATTGAGGGTTAAGGTCCTTGCTCAGGGACCCAACAGTGGCAACTTGGTGGTGGCGGGGCTTGAACCGGCAACCTTCTGTTTACTAGTCCAGCACCTTAACCACTGAGCTATCACAATTTACAAACCCTTACTAGAAACAGCGGTTAGATTTAAATGATTATTTATACAACTGTCATTATAGTCATTACAGTGCTAGATGTAGATTGTTTGAGCATATTGCTTAAAAAGTTTCTCAATATTTCCTAAATGCATGTTTCTGTTTCTTTTTCCACACTCCGCAGGTGAGCTGCACGTCCTCCGCACCGACGCTGAGCGACAAGCTACGCTACCCGTCGTTCTTCCGCGTCATCCCAAGTGACGTACACCAAACAAGGGCAATGGCGAAGCTCATGAGGTACTTCAGCTGGGACTGGGTCGGGGTGGTGTCTCTGGACGACGACTACGGCAAAGCCGCCCTGGAAGCCTTTCTGCGGGTGGCAGAGATGGAGAACGTGTGCGTGAATTTTATTGAGGTGCTGTCGACCATCGTGAGCACCCAGCAGAGCCTGAAGGCGGTGGCCGACCGCATCGAGGCCTCTAGTGCCAACGTCGTGCTGCTCATTCTGAGGCTAGACCTGGTGGAGAAGCTCTTCGGAGAGATGATCAGAAGGAAAATTACTCGGACCTGGATCGCCAGCGACGCCTGGTCTACAGCACGTACCTTAATGAAGATGAACAATATAAACGAAGTGGGGGACATATTTGGGTTTACCTTCGTCACTGGGAACATCCCGGGGTTTGAGGACTACCTGAGAAACTTAAGACCGAGCCCAGGGGCCAGGAATGATTTTATCAGGGAGTACAAGCACATGAGGTTCAACTGCACCCAGGGTCAGAAATCTGGGCACACATCACCCTCAGCCTGCAATGTCACGGACCCCCAGGAGACCAACAATGATTATCTGGTTGATACCGTGGATCTTGGTGCCTCTTACAGTCAGAGAGTTGCGGTGTACGCCATCGCTCACGCCATCAGGGAACTCCTCAACTGCAGCAACACTTCCTGCTCTGGAGACGCAGACTTCCTGTCTTGGAAGGTAAATACTAGCATACTGTTGGCACCTTACTAAAGCTCGTGTTACAGTGTACAGATTTTCTTTGCTTGAGAGTAGGGATTGGTGGTTTTGGTACATCGTGTTTCATGCTCATCGGTGGGTGACTGAGCGCTGCTGCCACCAAACACGGCCGCCAAAAAAAGTTCTCGCCTGTCAGAAAAAACTCCAAGGTTTAAAGAAATTCGATCAGAACCGGTTCAAGAACCAGAGTTCTTATGGTGGAAAAGCGCTATCAATAGCACTGAGGTTCTCCGAATCGAACCGGATCAAGAACCAGAGTTCTCTTGGTGGAAAAGGGCTAACTGTGACTTTGTTGTGTTTTTTAGACAAGCAGTCACTTAAAATACCAACTTAAATACTGAAATGAATGCATGTCAGTATACAGTACATAGGATAGCCGACCCTTCCTACAGTGGCAGAGGAGTTAGGATGCCAGTAGATGCCAGGAATGGCTATTCTAAGTTGTTCTTTTTTACCAGCCATGGATGCTCCAAACTTCCCTTTTTCCTTTTTTAAACAGTGTTTTATCTTGGCGTAACATTTCCACTGTATTGCCTGTGTTCACTGAGCACAGTCGCTGGTGCTTGAGTGGCACAGCAGATAGTGGATAGTGTCCGAGGGGATGGTGGCCAAAACCCATTAAAGCCTAGTCATTGGGGGGGGTTTGGTTAGAAATAGGAAGGTGTGGCAAGATCCAATGTAAAAGTCAAGTCAACTTTATTTACAGTGGGGGAAATAAGTATTTGATCCCCTGCTGATTTTGTAAGTTTACCCCCTTACAAAGACTTGAACAGTCTATAATTTTTATGGAAGGTTTATTTTAATAGACATAGACAGAATATCAACAAAAAATCCAGAAAAAAAAACATTAAATAAAAGTTATAAATTAATTTGTATTTAATTAATGGAAATAAGTATTTGATCCCCTACCAACCAGCAAGAATTCTGACCCCCACAGACAATCACCCTCGCTCTGGAGCTCCATGCAAGATCTCACCTGGTGGGGTAAGAATGATTCTGAGAAAGGTGAGGTCAGTCCAGAATTACACGGGAGGAGCTTGTCAATGATCTCAAGGGAGCTGGGAGCAGAGAAATGCTGGATATGACCCCAGGAACACCATCCCCACCGGGCATTTCTCTGCCTCCAAACACGGCGAGTGGAGTTGATGCCAAAGAGCTCAATTTTGGTCTCATCTGACCATATCCCATTCTCCCAAGCTTTCTCTGAATCATTCAAGTGTTCATTGGCAAACTTCAGACGGGCCTGTACATGAGCCTTTATGAGCAGAGGGACTTTGGGGGCACTGCAGGATCTCAATCCATTACGGCGAAGTGTGTTACTAATGGTTTTCTTGGTGACTGTGCTCCCAGCTCCCTTGAGATCATTGACAAGCTCCTCCCGTGTAATTCTGGACTGACCTCTCCTTTCTCAGAATCATTCTTACCCCACCAGGTGAGATCTTGCATGGAGCTCCAGAGTGAGGGTGATTGACTGTGATCTTGTATTTCTTCCATTTTCGAATGATCGCACCAACAGTGGTCTCTTTCTCACCAAGCTTCTTGCTGATGGTCTTGTAGCCCATTCCAGCCTTGTGCAGGTCTACAATCTTGTCCCTGATGTCCTTTGATAGCTCTTTGGTCTTGCCCATGGTGGTCGAGAGATTTGAATGGAAGAAACTGATTCTGTGACAGGAGTCTTTTATACAGGGACAGGACTAATTTGTAGCCTCATGGGCACATAACCGGTCTGTGGGGGTCAGAATTCTTGCTGGTTGGTAGGGGATCAAATACTTATTTCCCCCACTGTATATAGCGCTTTTTACAATAGACATTGTCTCAAAGCAACTTTAAAGAATCCAGGACCAACAGATACAAAAACACCTGTTGAGCAAGCCGAGGGCGACAGTGGCAGGAAAGCCTCCACTAAAATTACAGGAAGAAACCTTGAGAGGAACCAGACTCAGCAGGGCCCATCCTTCTTGTGTGGTCTGGAGGAAACTTTAAATAAATAAGATTTAGCAATAAATAAATAAATAAATAAATAAATAAGAGTTAATATTCAGTCCAGTCTGTAATAAAGTCTGTAGTGAGTTCTTGACATTCTTGGTGCAAACACGCCAGGTCCCGCAGGAGCAGCATTGTTGGTATGGCAGTCTCGATTTCATTCCTTAACCTCGGGCAGGTAAACAGGTTTCCTTCAGAAGGACCTCGGGGTAAAATAACACAAAAAGTGTAGTTAAAAATATACGATGCGAGTTGAGTAAAATATCAGTTTCACAGAGAATTTTAGAATCCGGCAGCACCATCAAACCTGAGTGATCAGACAAGAGAGGCAGAACGACAGGAGTATTTGTGTAATGAACAACTTGACCTAACTGAAACTAATGAAACAACTATATTTTGATAATATGCAGTAACTCAAAGCCTATTGCTCACAGCATATCTATACCGCATTTTAGACTTTTTACACAGGATGCCCTTCCTCATTCAGATCTCAGTGCTGGGCACCTCCTAAAACTGTGCCAAGTCTGGTATTCTGACCACATGTCCTGTGGACATGCCTAAATACAGGAAAAATAAAAACATAAATAAGATCACAGTTATGGTGCAGTCAGTCAATAGATTTCCAGAGACACTGCCCTCTGGTGGCCAGGGGATTTTATGGCCCTGTTAGTGGTTACAGTGGTATTATACCTAGATATAACATCCCACTATTGTGTGTGTGGTTTTTCTGTGATGGATGAAGCATATTTCTTCTCATATAGTTAACAGGTTATGACCCTCTAAAAGCACTAAAATTGCAAGTGTAAAACTGGCTTAATGCTAAAAAGCTTCAGAAAGTCAAATGTACAAAAAAAGTTAGAAATCTTTAAAACAGCTTATTTTTCTTCCATACACTACTGTATCACAACCACTGTTTTTTATTTCTTATGCATTCCAGCTTGTGGACGTTCTTAATAAAGTGAATTTCACCCTGGACAACCAGACACATTATTTCAACAATGAGAACGATTTTGACAATAGTTACGATCTCATAATGTGGAAGAAGATTGGAGATGGCAGAATACCCGACGTCGTGGGTACGTTCACCATAAGGAATAAAAGCGTGGCGGTCTACGAACAGAAAATCTCCTGGTCCAACAACACGGTGAGAAATGAAACCCATCCCAACTGGAACTTGAGCAGTATTACAACACACAATGGGCTAGCACTGGTTTAGAATCACAACAATTTAAATAATTTCTTTTTAATTATAGGTGCCCAATTTCAGATGTTCAGAGACTTGCCCACCTGGAACAGAAAAGACCGTATCTGATATAAGCTGTTGTTACACCTGTAGTAAGTGTGATGCAGGATTCTATTCCAACCAATACGGTGAGTAGGACAGATTTTTGGAGGTATCTATACTCTTCTTTACCGTTTAATGTTAAGAAATTGTAGTAATCTGTGGGGTCTGTTTTGTCAGTAGAACAGCCCTCCAGTTGTGTTGAGTTTTCATTTTCACTCGTTAATGTGTGTGTTTTATGTGCGTCCACAGATCAAGCAAAGTGTCAAAAGTGTCCAGAGGGAACTTATTCTCTATCAGGTTCTGTAGCATGTACAAAGTGGGAGATTCAGTTTTTGGAGTGGTCCTCAGCGTACTCCATTGTGGTGTTGATTGGAACAGTGATAGGAATCCTGCTGCTGGTATCATCACTGATCTATTTCGTTCTACACAGGAACAATTCCATAATCGAGGACAACGTAGTCTTGTCTTGTATTATGATGTTTGGCCTGATGGTGAGTTTCGGAGGTCTGATTCTCTTTTTAAACTGGCCAAGCGACCACCACTGCACTGCCCAGCAGGTCATGTATGGTCTGGGCTTCACCCTCTGTGTGTCGTGCATTCTCACGAAAGCTTTTGTGTCGTTCTTAGCCATCATGTCCATCAGCCCTGAGAGGCAGCGCTTCCTCAGTAAATTTAACAAGCATTATATCATCGTCGCTCTACTGACTGGTGCTCAGGTTCTGGTTTTTCTCTTCTGGTTCATATTCGGTTCTCCGAAGGTTGAAGAGAAGGAGTTATCTGAGTCGATTATCAAAAACCGTCAGTGCACTCAGGGCTCTCTGGTCGGCTTCAGTGCGATGCATGTCTACATTGCGGTTCTAGCCGTGTCGTGCTTCTTCTTAGCCTTCAAAGGAAAAGTGGACGATACTGAGCCGATAGTCTTCAGCATGCTCTTTCATTTGTTCGTCTGGCTTTGTTCAATTCCACTCTTCATCACCCAAACGGATCAGCGCACCCTCGTCCAGGTCTCTGCCATGATGGTCTCCAACTATGGAGTCATCGTCTGCCACGTCCTCCCAAAGTGGCATAAAATAATCTCGAAAAAGATCGATGACGCGAAGCCAAAACCCGAACATGACATGAGCGAAACATCTGAGGACTCAGGGCTTAGTCCTGAAGAAGAGTTACCTTCACCCAGCGCATCATCACAAACCCAACTTTGGCCTGAAGATGCTGACAACAACATGAGATGAAAAGCTGCAAGTAGCAGGAACCAGCACACAAAACTGCTTCTGATCAATTGGTGATCATGGTGGTGGTACTTGCTCTACAGCAGTGGTGGGGAACCTTTTACCCACTGAGGGCCAGATTAATAATTAGATATCTGGTGATGGGCCACAGACTACAATGACACAACATAATACAGGCTTTATAAATACATGATGCTGATGGTATGTAGTGTTTATATTTGATCTCAGATTTACCTTGTGAATGTTTGGTCTTGACCAGCTGTGGAATATCTGGGGGCAATGACGTCGTGGCAGCACGCAACTGGTTCTCCAAGTCGATGTCTGTTAGTCTTGAACGCAGTTGGAACACACCTCTGGTTGTATCGTGCACGCCCTCCAATGAAAGTAAATCCTCTCTCGTCTCAAAATCCGCCGTAATTCCACGTACAAAAAATGCCAGCTGGCTGGTATTTGTTATGTCTGTCGTCCCGTTTAAAGCCAGCGAGAAAAACTCGAAATCGGTGATAGAGTTGTTAATATCCTCTGCCATTTCACCAATTAGGTCAGACACTGTCCGACGTGAAAGGCTGACATTCTGAAACAGTTTGAACTTTTCTGGAGCTAATATTTTAGCACTCCTTCATAAACTCATCATCAGAATAAGGCTTCAGTCATTTTTGTGATCAGTCACACTGTGCCGTTCCTTTCTGGCTCGTATGATAGAAGTTTGCTGTGCAGTCGAATTATTTTTGAGCACCTTTATTTTCTCCTCTCGTTCCGGTCTTTGCAGAGCGGTATAACAGGGTGGCGTGTTTGGTGGTATATCTTTCAGTATTACTTTTTTTTAGAACAGCGAGAGATTCTCCACAAATGAAACATACTGGCTTTCCTTTCACTTCAACAAAAAAGAAATCCGCTGTCCATTTTTCTTAAAAGACGCGGCATTCATCAAATGTGGCCTACATATTATACAGTGTATCACAAAAGTGAGTACACCCCTCACATTTCTGCAAATATTTTATTATATCTTTTCATGGGACAACACTATAGAAATAAAACTTGGATATAACTTAGAGTAGTCAGTGTACAGCTTGTATAGCAGTGTAGATTTACTGTCAAAGTGTCAATATTTTGTGTGACCACCATTATTATCCAGCACTGCCTTAACCCTTCTGGGCATGGAATTCACCAGAGCTGCACAGGTTGCTACTGGAATCCTCTTCCACTCCTCCATGATGACATCACGGAGCTGGTGGATGTTAGACACCTTGAACTCCTCCACCTTCCACTTGAGGATGCGCCACAGGTGCTCAATTGGGTTTAGTCCATCACCTTTACCTTCAGCTTCCTCAGCAAGGCAGTTGTCATCTTGGAGGTTGTGTTTGGGGTCGTTATCCTGTTGGAAAACTGCCATGAGCCCCAGTTTTCGAAGGGAGGGGATCATGCTCTGTTTCAGAATGTCACAGTACATGTTGGAATTCATGTTTCCCTCAATGAACTGCAGCTCCCCAGTGCCAGCAACACTCATGCAGCCCAAGACCATGATGCTACCACCACCATGCTTGACTGTAGGCAAGATACAGTTGTCTTGGTACTTCTCACCAGGGCGCCGCCACACATGCTGGACACCATCTGAGCCAAACGAGTTTATCTTGGTCTCGTCAGACCACAGGGCATTCCAGTAATCCATGTTCTTGGACTGCTTGTCTTCAGCAAACTGTTTGCGGGCTTTCTTGTGCGTCAGCTTCCTTCTGGGATGACGACCATGCAGACCGAGTTGATGCAGTGTGCGGCGTATGGTCTGAGCACTGACAGGCTGACCTCCCACGTCTTCAACCTCTGCAGCAATGCTGGCAGCACTCATGTGTCTATTTTTTAAAGCCGACCTCTGGATATGACGCCGAACACGTGGACTCGACTTCTTTGGTCGACCCTGGCGAAGCCTGTTCCGAGTGTAACCTGTCCTGGAAAACCGCTGTATGACCTTGGCCACCATGCTGTAGCTCAGTTTCAGGGTGTTAGCAATCTTCTTATAGCCCAGGCCATCTTTGTGGAGAGCAACAATTCTATTTCTCACATCCTCAGAGAGTTCTTTGCCATGAGGTGCCATGTTGAATATCCAGTAGCCAGGATGAGAGAATTGTACCCAAAACACCAGATTTAACAGCCCTGCTCCCCATTTACACCTGGGACCTTGACACATGACACCAGGGAGGGACAACGACACATTTGGGCACAATTTGGACATGTTCACTGTGGGGTGTACTCACTTATGTTGCAGCTATTTAGACATTAATGGCTGTGTGTTGAGTTATTTTCAGAAGACAGTAAATCTACACTGCTATACAAGCTGTACACTGACTACTCTAAGTTATATCCAAGTTTCATGTCTATAGTGTTGTTCCATGAAAAGATATAATGAAATATTTGCAGAAATGTGAGGGGTGTACTCACTTTTGTGATACACTGTAGTAGTGCTGAATCCTGCAGAAAAGCTAAATCACCAACATTTAGAGAAAAAACTAATGACAAAAGTGTAGAAAGCTGCTCCCTGTGTCAGTTTTAAGGT
This sequence comes from Trichomycterus rosablanca, assembly GCF_030014385.1. Lineage (NCBI taxonomy): Eukaryota > Metazoa > Chordata > Actinopteri > Siluriformes > Trichomycteridae > Trichomycterus > Trichomycterus rosablanca. The sequence continues at coordinate 945,037 of NC_085996.1, forward strand.
TAGGAGAAGATTTTAGGATTCATTCCATTAGGAAAAAAAAAAGCCAGAATGTTTGTAGTTTGTACTAATACGGTAACAACAAAATCATTTTTCTTTATCTAATAATCTTATTATACTGTACATGTATGTTTTATATTTCACTGATGAAGTATATTTTACATGAAATGCACTAAATGGTGAAAATGGTATGAGTGTATTAGTATTTTTTACTGTTTTATTAAAACATTTTACTACATTTTACACTATATGTTTCTTCTGTGTGCTTTGAGAACTGGAGAAAAGTTGTTTAACAATGTTTAACAATATTCAATATTCAAGTGTTTATATAAATTTGTTAATAAGCCATTTTTACTGGCACACACTGGGATAAAAGGCTGATGAAGCACTGAGGTGGTTCACGTTGGGGTCACAAACATTAAGACCTTAAAATCTAGGGATGTAACGATACACTCTACCCACGATGCGATACGATTCACGATACTGGGTTCACCATACGATTTTTTTAAACAAAACGAAATTGAAGACAAATTATGAAGTTTCCTTTTATTATTTCTCTTTAAAAATAAAATTCAATCCTGTATTTGTGCTTATATTTTATTTATCTAAATAATGAATATCCTTTTATTTCTGAGGTAGGTACAAACTATGCAAAGCAATGCTGGTTACACTTTTTGTGTAAAAAAATATAGCGCCAGCGCCCTCTGCTGTTTAAAGTGAATATCGTTTCATTTTAAATAAATAACCAATTCAAATTGTGGCACATCTGCGCCGATTTTTAACTGTCTTGCGGTGCATCGTTACATCCAGGGCCGGCGCTAGGCGGGGGCTGAGGGGGGCATTGCCCCCCCAAATTGTGTCTTTGCCCCCCCAAGCACAATGCAAGCAACGGCTATTTTTAAAATTATCTCTGAACCAATCACAAAAATGCATTTTGTTTTACAGTGTGAAGATATTTCCTTGCTTATTCCTGATTGGCTCTTTGAGTCATATAAAAATCGGCAGACTGCCCCAAACAGTTCAGTTCGGCAGTATATGTTCTGTTAGTGTGAGCGAGAGGCAGGTATACTGGTAAACACTCTTCTGAGTTTAAACTGACTTCCACATGGTAATATTTGCTTAACTGTGGTTTTTCGTTGCTTTAATGTTACTTACCTCTTACATAGGTGTTGCTTAAATTATTTTATTAGCCGTTAGCGGTTAGGCTAATGAACTAATGGCAATTTAATTAAGGGGGCGTATTAAAATGAAATACAATTAGATAATCTTTTTTCTCCATTTACATAATCAACATGTATTTTTTAATCATTGGGTTTTAAGTTTAAGTTCGAAAACATGCATTTTTATTTCTTTACCTCATACATCACTTTAAGCCAGTATCAATAGCTTGGCTGTCATCATTCATGCACAAATCAAGCCTTGAATATATTTCTGACTTCAAAAACATGACTATCAACATGCCCCCTCATTAGGTTTTACTGCCCCCCCCAAGCAAAGCAGTCCAGAACCGGGGCTGGTTACATCCCTATTAAAATCAGATCACTGGCCAAAATGTTATGACGTGTAACATCTACTGTATAATGTGAGATATATGATCTTTACACATTGTACACAGGTTGCAAACTTTAAATCTTTCAGCTCAATCGCATTAAGAGCGGCGAGCTCAAGCTGCTCTGCAGGTAAACAGAATATGAATAACCTAACACTCACATAACAACTCTTACAAGAACAACATTTCAGTCTGTGTTTCATCTTCAGACTCGTTCAAACAAATACAGTAAATTCAGAAAGTATTCAGACCCCTTGACGTTTGCATGATCTGTGATGTAAATCTAATTTCGCTTGAATATAATTTATCATTTTTTACTGTTTTAAGTGAAAACGTTTTGAGTTTTCCAAGATGTAATTTAAAAAAAAAACTGTAATCTCTCGCTGACAAAAGTATTCAGACCCTTCGCTGTCGCATAACAAATTGTGACAGTGCAACACAAGGAAGAAACATGGTGGTGGTGCATCATGCTAAAGGGAGTGAATCTCAGTGACTGTGACAGGGAGAGGGCAGAGCCCAATCAAATATCTGTGAGAGACCTGGACATGGCAATCTGACAGAGAGCTTGAGAGGATCTGTTATGAATAATAGGATAAACAAACCAAATTCGGGTGTGCAAAGCTTGTTGAGACATATCCAAGAGAACTTGCAGCTGTAATTGCTTCCAAAGGGCTTCCACAAAGTATTGGGTCTGAATACTTTTGTGAATAAGAGATTGCACTGTAGTGCCGGTCCCAAGCCCAGATAAATAGGGAGGGTCGTGTCAGGAAGGGCATCCAGCGTAAAAACTGTGCCAAATCAACAGGAGCAGCCGAGGAAATAGAGATCGTTTTTTTTTAATTCTCCAAACAGCAAGTTTGCAAACATTCAAGAGGTCTGAATTCACTTCAGAATCCATTGTACATATGTTATATAGTGGAAGCCAAAGGACCACCAGTGAAATTAATGGGGTTTTTTATTGAACTGAAATTTTATAATTATAGTTTAAAAAGTTTCAGAATTTTTAAGTATTTGAAGCAACTAAAAAGCCAGTTTGTGTATTCCTGTTCGGCCAGTATCACCGATATCGATCCCGAGGCCGATACTTTTTAATAATTAAGGTAGATGCATCATCAAATTGCTAAATCTGAATTAATCTGAATGACCTTTAAGTGTATCATTGTAATATATACATTGTTTGTAAGTAGCTGCTCAGTGGGGTTGTAAATAAACTCAGATGTTTAAAGCTCAGATTTCTTGTTTCTGGTGCTTTACTTTCTCACAACATTACCATCATAACTTATCACCACAAAGCGACTAATTCATACCACATAGTTGTGTTTGCTGGGTGAATACATTTGTAAATTTTTAATAGTGACCGAATACACGTGTTCTTGTTAATTTAAAATAAAGAATTGATGCTATTCTGTTTACATTTATAAGCACAAAGTCAAAAGTAAAGAGCTCATCCACCAAAAGACAGAATAAGAGCCTCACTGTGCATGCTCCGATTCATTTGCCTAAGGTGCGTCCGTACTTTACGTACGTATAGTTTATTATTTCCATAAAATCTCCCATATTTCTTTATCTGCAAAGTATTCAGAAACATACAATCTCCCAATGCCTACCAACGTACTGATGTGTGTTAGGATTTTAACAACATAAAAGCGTGATGGGTTCGGTCCAGGTCCTTTCTGTGTGGGGTTTGCATGTTCTCCCCGTGTCTGTGTGGGTTTCCTCCCACAGTACAAAGACGTGCAGCTTCTAGACATCACCCAAAGTGTGTTTGCCGTGTGATGACTGGTGACCTGCAAGCGGTGTTTCCAATCTTTCCAACAAAGAATTAGACTCACCGTGACCCTGACCAGGATGAAGCTTTGGTAAAACAGACAGTGAATGAATGAATAAGAGCTACAAGATGTTAACAGAGTATTTATTAAGTTTGGGATTTACTTGTACTGACATTGTAAACAGCCTCCGTCTTTACATTAAAACATCCCCCAAAAATGTGTGTCAATGCCTGTTTGGTACCACTAGTGCATGGGTACCAGAGTGCCCCTATAAAACCAGCTTATTCTGTCCAAATTATTATTTTTTTAATATATTTTTATTACAGGAATTGTGTTCTTGCTCATGAGAAACTCAGTGAATCCATGATGAAGGTAAATAGTTTGATATTTTCTGATGTTGGTTGATGTAGGTGGTTTCTTCTGGTGAACTGATGGTAGGAGCTTCCTCACCTGGGTCTGCTCCAGCCTGATCTGCATCTATGACTGAATCAGAAGCTTTCATCATCTCCATCAGTTGACTTTTTAGGTGGCCTGATCAGTAATTAATTATGGAGGATAGTGTGTTGCTTTTATGCATAGCGATCAATGATTGATAATTATGGATAGTGTGTTACTTTTTGATGCATAGCCAGTGCCCTTGTAAATGTATCCTCACTCGTTCACTCAGTTACTGTATCTTGTCGAAGATCAATTCCACAAGGGAGAGCTGTTGGCGCTGTAGTAGATGTGTGTGTGACCAGTGTATGTACTAACAACGTTTACTTGTGATTAGTCTTTTTTGTAATGCACATTTATTTTATTTTATTTATTTTGTAAAGGATATTTTGTAGGATTGTGATGTTTTACACTCTGGTTCCATTCATGACAGGACAGGACGTTACTGCTTACACACGATTCATAAGTTCAGGTTTAATATCAAACACAGTCATGGACAATTTAGTGTCTCCAGTTCACCTCCCTCGTACTAGGAAACCCACACAGACACTGGGAGAACATGCAAAATACACACCTAAAGCAAAAGCACCCGCGTGAGTACGAGGAGTGTCGGTCACTGCGTAAATCCGAGAATGATTTGAGAACAAAAATGTGTCAGTGAACAAACACAGAATACACAGGTTACCATCTGACAAGGTTTAAAACACAACAGCGCTAAGCGGAACGCTTTCCTTCACGTATGAGCACGGAAACTGAATCACTGAGTCAATGAGTCAGAAACGACTCTCTTCAAATAAATTATTCATTGGAATCGAATCATAAAACTGTGCTCTTATAGTGCTCCTGTCAAAATAAAAACAATCCTGTTATATGGCATGTGTGATGTACATTTATTTACGTCTGATCTTTAATTACAGCTGATCTCATGTGGGCCGGTTGCGGATGGCTCGTGGCAGGCACGTGCACATTCATCAATATTTAAAAATAAAAATTACCCTCTCTGTCATCAATTCCCCCCAAAAGTGTTTCTATATCTGACGGGCATTTATTTGAGTTCTTGTGAGAATTCTGCCCCGATCTGATCCGCACCTTGCCCCTCCATCCTCCTCCTCCTCCGGTTAGCACTCATGCAGTGCTGAGCGCCAGGCCAAACCGCTGCTACACACTTCTCCTCTGACCCGCAGCATCAGACAGACAGGTAACGACAGTGTTTCATACAAAGAGCATCCATGCATAACGCATAGCCTACACGTTCTGTACTCATGAGTCATGAAATACGTGATTTCAGAGCTTTGTCCAGCTGTTTACTGATGTTTGTCATGTTTAATGAAGGGGGACAAAGTGCAGACAGACAGACAGAGAATTTAAAGACAGTTTTACTGTTTTACAAATTAGACAAGTTCAACTAGTTTTGTTTCATTTTAAATCTTACTAATGCCAAGAAAAGAAAGGTTACAAAAGCAGAAAGAAAAGGAACTACAGCAAGCAGCTCAGGGTAGCAGCTCTCTTTTATCCTGGATTAGGCAAATCTACCAGTAAAGCAAATGAGGGAGATGTATCAGTATCAGTTGTTTGGTTATAAAAAAGCGTGCACAATATGGGCTTGTTTTTGCCTGTTTTTCAAGGCCATATTGTGCACACTTTTTAATAACCAAACAGCTGATACTGATACATCTCCCTCATTTGCTTTACTGGTAGATTTGCCTAATCCAGGATAAAAGAGAGCTGCTACCCTGAGCTGCTTGCTGTAGTTCCTTTTCTTGTCTGCAGAGCCACCTCCAGTTAAACGTGGGGAAGACCAAAGAGCTGGTGGTGGATTTCCGCCTTGCCACCGGTGAACATCCAGGGAATGGACATTGAGAGAGTGGACTCTTATAAGTACCTGGGTGTTCACCTAAACAACAAACTGGACTGGTCAGTTAACACTAACGCATTTTATAAAAAAGGTCAGAGCAGACTCTACCTACTCAGGAGACTGCGGTCATTTGGAGTGCGGGGGGGGGGGGGGGGGGGGGCACTCCTGAGGACTTTCTTTGACACAGTGGTGGCATCAGCAATCTTTTATGGAGTGGTGTGCTGGGGCAGCAGCATCTCTACAGCGGACAGGAAGAGACTGAACAAACTCATTAAGAGGGCCGGCTCTGTCCTGGGGAGCCCCTTAGACCCAGTGCAGGTGGTGGGAGACAGGAGGATGTTAGACAAGCTGGCATCCATGCTGGAGAACGACTCCCACCCCATGCATGAGACTCTGGCAGCACTGGGCCGGATGTGGCCGTACAATGTCCAGGTCAGCATCTATCATCATGATGAGCTTCTCTGGTCTCCCAAAGTACGTTCAATCACGAAAACACACGTGAGAAGTGACGAGGGGTTTAATGATACCACGTCCAAACATGCATGTCAACAAGTAGCGAGCGATCAAAGTTTGTGTGCTGATGTGCAGCGTAAAATCAAAGAGGAAAAATAAATGGTTACGTGACCAGCAGGGGCGTCTGTTCTGTTCTATAGTGGAGGTTGGAGGTTAATAAATATTGTTTGCAGTGCAGTGTGGGTATTATGGTTTGGCGTGGACGATAAGTCACAAATACTGTAAAGCTTGAGTGTGTGATGTATTCGGATAGAAACTATATTATTATCTGCATAAACAAATTCATCAGTGATAATGAATTAGTCCAATATTTATTTATATTTTATATTATATTTATACTTTTGTACAGTGTCTAGGCTGCAGTTTGAGTGTGATAAAGTTTGGCATGGAGACAAGATTCATATCTGATCTCACAGATATTTTCATATCTGATCCAACATTCCTACTTAGCAATGTACCGTTAAATTCCTGTGACTGCATGAACGTTTTTATGTCAAGAAAAAAAGCATAGTTATACGTTTATTCTGGCATTTCTATAAATGTGACATCAGCTTGTGGCTGGATGTTTTGGTTGGTAGACTATTCTGATCCACTTATACCAGCACAACACACACTAACACACCACCACCATGTCAGTGTCACTGCAGTGCTGAGAATCATCCACCACCTAAATAATACCTGTGGTGGTCCTGTGGTGGTCCTGACCATTGAAGAACAGCATGAAAGGGGGCTAACAAAGCATGCAGAGAAACAGATGGACTACAGTCAGTAATTGTAGAACTACAAAGTGCTTCTATATGGTAAGTGGAGCTGATAAAATGGACAGTGAGTGTAGAAACAAGGAGGTGGTTTTAATGTCATGGCTGATCGGTGTGTATTTAAGTGCATTTGGTACTTTTGTCCCTGTATAAGATGAACTTGTACACACAGGTTATCTCATGCCATGTTTAAGATTATCGGGTATTTGGCAGGAGTTGCTGATGGTGGTTGTCTGTCCTGTTTTTCTACATTCTTTACTTCTTGTTTTGTGTCTGGCTTCACTACAGTAAATGCTTCACTGTCTCTCCATCTCAGAGTTTAATACGCTGTTCAGTCGTTCGCTTGAAAAGATGTCCGGCCTGTCGACTCGGTGTGTTTTTGTGCTGGGGGTGTTGGTAACGTTGGGGTCGGAGGGGCGCTGTGATTTTACACAGTCACATTGTGGAGCTTATTCACCCGGGGACGTCGTCATCGGGATTGTCGGGTCAATCAATTCAAAGGTGAAAGATCTGCAGAATCGGACTCGGCCAGAGGAATACACCTGCACAGAGTGAGTACACGGAGAGATTTAATGTCCTGCTTATTCAAATATAAAAATGTAATATAAATATAATAAGACTTGTTCTAATCCAGGCCTGTGTCTCTTCCAGCTTCGACCTAATACCCTTCGTGCACTCTCTAGCTGCGATTCACACCATCGAAACGATCAATAACTCCAGCTTTCTTCCCGGAATAAAACTCGGATACCTGATGTGTGACCCATGTGCGTACGGGACCAAAGCTCTAGACTGTGTGGAACACATGCTTGCTGTTAACGGGTCGTCCGCAGTCCTGTCTGACTATTCCCAGTTCAAGCCACCAGTCAAAGTGGTTTTGGGAGAAAGATACTCGGAATTGTCCATTCCTGTCGCCAGACTGCTCAGCCTGTACATGATTCCACAGGTAATACACGTACTGACCTGTCAGAACAAGGTGTAAATCTTAGACCAAACCAAAAAATTTCTGTTACATCACTGTGGGAGTTTTGGGATGTCAAATATTTTTGTGACAAAAAACAAGAAAATAAATATATATATATATATATATATATAAATATAATGCAGCATAGTTTAATATGGTGGTGTAGATCAGCGGTCCCCAACCTTTTTTGCCCCATGGACCAGTTTCATATAAGACATAATTACATGGACCAGAATAACAGAAGTACTCACGACTGATGAAAAATCAGTGGGAACCCTGAGCTTTTCTGCTGCAATGAAACGCTCCCACCTAGGGGTGATAGGAGGCAATAACACCTGAAATGTGTTGGAAATGGAAGCAGTGTTTTCATTGCTATTGTAGCAATCTCTGTAGTGGCCCGGTAATAAATGAGAACCCTTGGAAACAGCTTTGCCATGAATTCAAAACTGCAGGAATGGAAATGTTACTGTTCACAGTCAAGTAAGCTTTGCATCTCTGTGGGCCCCAGCCTGCTTAATCTGATTAATCTAACTTGAGTCGAGCTCTGTTGTGTTCACCTCATGATGTAGCTGTTTAAAATCGTTCCAACAAAAACATTCAATTTATTTTGACTCAATGGGCACAAAGTTTCACAGAAACGCTGCAAAATCTCCAAAACGCTGCCATACTCTCTCAAGTGTTATAAACAATATTTAAAGAAAGAAAACTAGAATTTACAATGACAATAACAATAACACACAAAAAATAGATTTTCTGTTCAGCAGCAAGCTGGCGGAAATTTGCACATAACCTTTTGTAAACATTGTAAAATTGCCTGAAAATTTCACATTACCCTTGTAAACATTGTCTGAAAATTGCACAGTCCCATGTATTTTAAATAACCTTATAAAGAAATATTTAAGGTTCGTACCGCGGTGGGGTAGAAGCTATTTCTGAGCCGGTTTGTCCTTGTCTTAATAGTCCCATACCGTCTGCCTGACGGTAACAAGTCAAACAGATGGTGGCCGGGGTGAGACTTGTCCATAATAATTTTGTGAGCTCTCTGAAGGCAACGAGACCTGTGTAGGTCCTCCAGGGTGGGTAGAGAGCACCCGATGATTTTCTCTGCAGACCTCACGATCCTCTGTAGTTCTTTTTTGTGTGCTGCAGTGCAGCTGGAGAACCGCACACAGAGGCCGTGAGTGAGGACGCTTTCTATGGTAGAACGGTAGAAGGACACCAGCCGTCTCTGATCAATGTTATTTCTTCTGAGTGTCCTCAGAAAGTAGAGTCTCTGCTGTGCCTTCTTCATCAGTTCTGTGATGTTCATGCCCCAGGTTAGGTCCTTCTCGATATTAATGCCCAAGAAGCGAAAGTATGTGACCCTTTCCACACAGACCCCATTGATGGTTATGGGTTGAATGACATTCCTCACCTTCCTAAAATCAATAACCAGCTCTTTTGTCTTTGCCGTATTCAGATGCAAATTATAGTCCTTACACCACAACGACAACTGCTCCACTTCGTCCCGGTAGGCAGTCTCATCGTCTCCTGAGATAAGCCCTACAATGGTGGTGTCGTCTGCAAATTTGATGATGGTATTGCTGGTGTGCACAGTGGTGCAGTCGTATGTATACAGGGTGTAGAGCAGGGGACTCGGCACACAGCCCTGAGGAGAGCCTGTGCTGAGGCTGATGGATGTAGAGGTGTGAGGTCCCACTCTAACACAAGGTGTGATAAGGCAAACCCAGGGACAAACACCATATTAAAGTCCATAGTTTTGGAATGGGATGTCTAACAAGTTTGTCAAACAGAAAGTTATGAACTAAAATCTAACTTTACATGTGTAATGCATATATTGCAGACAGCTCCACCCCGTGTGCAGAATTAGATTCAATTATTTCAGTTTTCTTGACGTATTTGTTTTTCCACAATTCACAGATAAGCTGTACGTCCACTGCACCAGCGCTGAGCGACAAGTTACGTTATCCGTCCTTCCTTCGCGTTGTTCCGAGTGATATTTACCAAACCAAGGCACTGGTGGAGTTAATTAAGCGCTTCGAGTGGGACTGGGTCGGGGTGGTGACTCTAGACGATGACTACGGCCGAGCCGTCCTCGAGATGTTTCTGCAGGATGCAAAAGAAAAAACAGTGTGTGCACGTTTCCAAGAGGTGCTACCGAACTACCTCGGTTTCATAAACATCACGCAGAGCATCAAGCAAGCGGCTGATACAATTCAGAACAGGTCAGATGTCAACGTCGTGCTGCTCATTCTGAGACCAGAACTGGTGGAGATGCTCTTCAAAGAGATGATCAGAAGGAAAATTACTCGGACCTGGATCGCCAGCGACGCCTGGTCTACCACACGTTTCCTAATGAAGATGAAGGATATAAACAAAGTGGGGGACATATTTGGGTTTACTTTCGTCACTGGGAACATCCCGGGGTTTGAGGACTACCTGAGAAACTTAAGACCGAGCCCAGGGGCGAGGAATGATTTTATCAGGGAGTACAAGCACATGAGGTTCAACTGCACCCAGGGTCAGAAATCTGAGCACACATCACCCTCAGCCTGCAATGTCACGGACCCCCAGGAGGCCAATGATGATTATCTGGTTGATACCGTGGATATGACAGAAGCTTACAGTCAGAGAGTTGCGGTGTACGCCATCATTCAAGCCATCAGGGAACTTCTTAACTGCAGCGACACTTCCTGCTCTGGAGACGCAGACTTCCTTCCTTGGAAGGTAAATGTTGTTTATTTATGTTGGTAAAAACTTAAATTCAGCCCCTTTCTGGGGCAGTTAACTGCACCACCAAGCAAACTGTATTAAAACAGAGCCTAATGCTGTTCACTCTCTCTAGTTCTTATAACACTTCCAGGGTAAAACCTCCACTACCAAAACCAAGTCCACTGAAAAGTGTGGTTTACGCTTAACATTTTCTTATTAGGTGCTGAGGTGGTTCAGCAGTAAAGTGCAGCAGTGCTATCGGCCCGCCGGTCGGACGTCTGCACGGACATGATTGGTTAATGTCTAAAGGGGGCAGATGGCTGGAACAGGCTGCATCAGTAAGGGCGTCTGGTGTAAAAACTCTGATGTGGTGATGCCTAAATACAGGAGCAGCCAAAAAAACAGAGCAAAGCGATGGGTAGTCTTAGAGGTTAGGGTACTTGACTTGTAGATGCCGAAAATGTAATCCGAAGGTTGCAGGTTCAAGCGCCATCACCGCCAAGCTGCCACTGTTGGGCCCCTGAGCGAGGCTCTTTACCCTTGCTGCTCAAATTGCATTCAGTGATCATTGTAAGTTGCTTTGGATAAAAGCGTCCGCCAAATGCCGTAAATGTAAGTCTTAAATGGTTTGACTTTGGTGGGGGGTTATTAGTGCTTAAGCAGAGCTTAATAATAATTAGCATTTATTAATTTGTATAAAAAATTAAAAGATTTACGAATTCTTTAAAGAAGGATAGCATATGTAATAATCTTGTAGCTAAAGGTGAATCAGGTCAGGTTTGAAGATTATGATTAAAAATGAACTTGAGGAACCTACTGTTTACTTGCACATTTGTTCGGTCGAGTAACTGAAAGTGGTCACTGAGGTGGTCTCACTGGCTGTCTGGGCACTCGACAGACTCATTTTACTAGGTCTGAGAGAGGAAAGGCCGTATGGGTTATAACCGCAACCCCCACCGTCGTGTTAAGGCCCCAGCACATGTGTCGGAAGATTATGATGAGAGAAATGTAGTCGTTGAATCGTTTCTAAATCGAGATGCAAAAAGGGAAACAGTTAACAACATCGAAGCTGTTTAACAAACTCATTATTAAAATAAAACTCAAGTACTCAAGTAACAAATGACTCTTTATTATGTTTAGCTGTTAAGCATTCTACGCCAGATGAAATTCAGCGTGGACAACCAGACACTTTCCTTTAACGACAAGGGGGAATTCGAAAGCGGATACGACCTCGTCATGTGGAAGAAGAGTGGTGACGACAGGGTGCTCGACGTGGTGGGAAGATTCCTCATCAGAAATGGGAAAGTGGAGGTCAATGAGAGCAAAATCCAGTGGTCCAACAACACGGTGAGACTGAGTTCAGTGCTTCAGACCTGTACGACATGAACTGTGTGTTAAATATGCCAGGATACAGATCATAGAAAGAAAAGGACAATTAAAAAGCAAAAATGATGAAAGTCAGAATGTAACATGATATACAAGTCACTCCTGAGTATGTACTTTTGACTTTAATTGTAGGTTCAGACCTCTTTGAGTATTTTAACTAAACCCTTTTTTTTAATCTTAGGTGCCCATCTCAAAGTGTTTAAAGACCTGTGAGCCTGGAGAATTTAAGATATTAGAACTTTCGACCTGCTGCTATGAATGTAAAAAGTGTGATGCTGGATTTAACTACGAGTTAGGTGAGTATGGATGGATGTAGAATCATTTCCTCTAAAACAGAAGGATCCGGTTCTTATGCAGATCAGCCAGCTAGAGTATTAGTGCAGTTATGCGCTCCACGACGTGAAAAATATAAATAAACCAAAAACAAACAAAAGAGAAAGCAGTGATTTATTAATTTTTATATATTTTTCACCATGCACTGCTTTATCCTGTGAGCTGGTGTGGTGTGATGGTAACCACGCTGCTGGTAGCAGTACTGCCTCAGCTCAGGGGGTTTAAATCCCGGGCAGGGTTTACAAATACAGAGGGTGCATGGTGGCTCATGAACCTGGACGTCGTGAGGTGCACCTTCAGTGCACCTTCAGTGCTGATCCCAAGCCCGGAAAAGGGTATCAATAATGTGGACAAATGATCCCAGTGAAAAACAGGTGATGGAGCATTAACAAAAGCCTCAGTCATAAGTAAGGATGGGTCGAGGGTTGTCATTTTTTGGGAAGCTCCATCAGGCAAGGATTTTAGATTTGATTAGATTAGATTAGATTAGATTCAACTTTATTATCATTACACATGTACAAGTACAAGGCAACGAAATGCAGTTTAGCATCTAACCAGAAGTGCAATAAGCAGCAAGTGCAGGATGTACAGTATCTACGATATACATTATTTACATAATACGGGCAGTGGTATGAACAATATATACAGGTGAATATATTATTGAATGTACTGTAAACATGATATATAGATGGGAGTGCTATAGACATAATATACAGATTGAAATTAAGGTGATACAGATTAAGGTGCAATGAACATAATAGACAGATGTATACAATATAGGTGGAAATTATGAACAAATGAGAAAAGGTCTGTAGCACAACCTTTACCAGGAGGAGAGATGTGGGGGGTTAACGAGGGGCAGAGTTCAGTTATGCCTAGTTCACACTACACGATTGTTGCCCTGATTTTCGCTCGGCGGCTGGTCAGCGCTTGATTTTCCGGGTCGGGAGCAACTCAGCGTTCACTCGGCGATCAAAACTCGGCTCTCAGTCGCTAAGTGTGAACTATCCAACAACTCGACCCGACCGGCTCGCCGACTGGATTGAGTTTTCTAGCACGTCAGATATCTGATCTCAGATGGGCAACTGGGAATGAGTGACATGTCGAACAGCCAATAAGAACGCAAGATACAGCGTGAAGGGAAACGCAGGAGAGGAGTGTAAACACTGGGACAGGGGCTTAATTAATATAGTTTATATCAGAATACACCGACACACACACGTTTTACAGTATTTCTGATTTGATCGTCCTCTACAAAACATAATACCCACGCTGCATTGCAAAATTATTAATTAATCTCCAACTTACAAGCCATATACTGTTCGTGTGGCCAAATCCACTCAGATTCATTCATTTTTTCTCTTTGACTTTACGCTCACACCAGCACACAAACCCTTTGATCGCTCGCTACTTGTTGACGTGCATTTTTGGACGTGGTATCATTAAACCCCTCGTCACTTCTCACGTGTGTTTTTGTTAAAAAAAAAAAAAAAAAAAAAAAAAAAAAGGGAGACCAGAGAATCTCGCCTGCGATTCCAGTTGGTGATGGATCGTGTAGTGTGAAATATACACCGACTAAAAGACTCCCGAGTGCAAGAGATTCAGTCGTGTAGTGTGAACTGTACAGCGACCTGACGACTTGGAAAGTCGTGTAGTGTGAACTTGCCATAAGGAGACAGCTGTGGGGGGGAAAGCTGTTCCTCAATCTGCTGGTCTTGGTCTGGAGGCTTCTAAAGCATCTGCCAGTCTGTGTGCAGGATGGGAGGAGTCCTTAAGAATGCTGCGAGCTCGACGCAGACAGCGTTTCCACTGTACTTTAGTATCTACAGTCTGTCACATTTGTTCAGTCATTCAGAAAACCATGAACGATCTCTGTGGATAAAAGGTAAGATTAAAAAACCATGTTGAAAAACCAGTACCTGTCTGTGCACTCTCACAAGCTCAAATACAAATAGGAGGGTTGCGTCAGGAGGGCATCCAGATTTGCTGTAGAGAGCCCTATATAAGCGATCAGCTGAAAGAAAAAAAATGAAAAGGAGGTTAACAAATCATCAATCAACATTTTTCACTTTCTCAACTTTACTGGATTTGAATTTGTAATAAATTAAAACCAGAGTCTTTGTTCCTTTATAAGTATCCCTGTTGGAAATGTCAAAATACGTCCTCTGCTCTGTACAGAACCTGTTTTTTATCAGTCATTCGGTCCTTGACATGTACATTCCTGTCATTTTGCACTTTTACATCAATTGTTTGTCTTTGGTCATTTAATTAAGAACACTCGTCTGGTCTGTACCTTCACTGACGTTCTCCTAATGCAGCTTTTCCACCTTTTTTCTCCTCACAGATCAAGCAAAGTGTCAAAAGTGTCCAGAGGGATCTTATTCTCTATCAGGTTCTGTAGCATGTACAAAATGGGAGATTCAGTTTTTGGAGTGGTCCTCAGCGTACTCCATTGTGGTGTTGATTGGAACAGTGATAGGAATCCTGCTGCTGGTATCATCGCTGATCTATTTCGTTCTACACAAGAACAATTCCATAATCGAGGACAACATCATCTTGTCTTGTATTATGATGTTTGGCCTGATGGTGAGTTTCGGAGGTCTGATTCTCTTTTTAGGCTGGCCCAGCGACCACCACTGCAGGGCCCAGCAGGTCATGTATGGTCTGGGCTTCACCCTCTGTGTGTCGTGCATTCTCACGAAAGCTTTCGTGTCGTTCTTAGCCATCATGTCCATCAGCCCTGAGAGGCAGCGCTTCTTCAGTAAGTTTAACAAACGCTTGTTAAACTTACTGAAGAAGCGCTGCCTCTCAGGGCTGATGGACATGATGGCTAAGAACGACACGTCGTCGCTCGTCGTATATCATCGTCGCTCTACTGACTGGTGCTCAAGTTCTTGTTTGTCTCTTCTGGTTCATATTCGGTTCTCCGAAGGTTGAAGAGAAGGAGTTATCTGAGTCAGTGATCAAATACCGTCAGTGCACTCAGGGCTCTCTGGTCGGCTTCGGAGCGATGCATGTCTACATTGCGGTTCTAGCCGTGTCGTGCTTCTTCTTAGCCTTCAAAGGAAGAGTGGACGATACTGAGCCGATAGTCTTCAGCATGCTCTTTCATTTGTTCGTCTGGCTTTGTTCAATTCCACTCTTCATCACCCAAACGGATCAGCGCACCCTCATCCAGGTCTCTGCCATGATGGTCTCCAACTATGGAGTCATCGTCTGCCACGTCCTCCCGAAGTGGCATAAAATAATCTCGAAAAAGATCGATGACGCGAAGCCAAAACCCGAACATGACATGAGCGAAACATCTGAGGACTCAGGGCTTAGTCCTGAAGAAGAGTTACCTTCACCCAGCGCATCATCACAAACCCAACTTTGGTCTGAAGACTTCAATGACCGAATGGGGTAAAAGGCTGCAAGAAGCAGGAATCAGCTCACAAAATGACTTTTAATTACTTCTGATCAGTTTTGGTAATCAAACTGGCGGTACTTGCTCTACAAGTTCATTCACTACACAGAATGTCATCTGGAGGAATTTTATTCAGGCTGTTTCAAAAACGGCCTAAAACAGTGCCAAATCCTGCAGAAAAGATAAAGCGCCAACATTTAATGAAAAAACTAAATGACAGAAGTGTAGAAAGCTAATCCCTGTTTCAGTGTTAAGGTTAGGAAAAGATTTTAGGATTTTTTCATTAAAGAAAAATAAAAGCCAGAATGTTTGTAGTTTTTACTAAGATGGTTATAACAAAATTTATTCATTTTCCTAACCGCTTATCCAATCAGGGTCGCAGGGAGTGCTGGAGCCTATCCCAGCTCTTCAATGGGCACAAGGCACACAGTAACACCCTGGATGGGACTCAGTCCATCACAGGGCACACACACATTCACCTACAGGGCAATTCAGTGTCTACAATGAACCTGACTGCATGTTTTTGGACTGATGAAGTATATTTTACATGAAATGCTGAATGGTGAGAATGGTATGAGTGTATTTGTATTTTTTACTGTTTTATTAAAACATTTTACTACATTTTACACTGTATGTTTCTTCTGTATGCTTTGAGAACTGGAGAAAAGCTGTAAATGTTTAACAATATTCAATATTCAAGTGTTTATATAAATTTGTTAATGAGCCATTTTTACTGGCACACTGGGATAAAAGGCTGATGAAGCACTGAGGTGGTTCATGTTGGGGTCACAAACATTAAGACCTTAAAATCAGATCACTGGCCAAAATGTTATGACGTGTAACATCTATAATCTCAAACAAATTATCTTTACAGGTTGTACACAGATTGTATAAACGTATCTCAGGGGCTCAAAAAAGAGCGAAACAACTTTAAACCTTCCAGCTCAATCGCATTAAGAGCGCCGAGCTCAAGCTGCTCTGCAGGTAAACAGAATATAAATAAACCCGACGCTCACATAACGACTCTTACAAGAACAACATTTCAGTCTGTGTTTCATCTTCAGACTCGTTCAAACAAATACAGTAAATTCAGAAAGTATTCAGACCCCTTGATGTTTGCAGGCTCTGTGATGTGAATTTGATTTCGCAAGAATATAATTTATCATTTTTTACTGTTTTAAGTGAAAATGTTTTGAGTTTTCCAAGATGTAATTTAAAATAAAAAACCCTGTAATCTCTCCCAAAGACTACACCCAAATTCGGGTGTGCAAAGCTTGTTGAGACATATCCAAGTGCACCTTCAGCTGTAATTGCTACCAAAGGGCTTCTACAAAGTATTGGGTCTGAATACTTTTGTGAATAAGAGACTTCGGTTTTCATTTTGTTAGCTTTTTTTTAATTCTCCAAACACCAAACAGCAAGTTTGCGAACATTATTTTCTGAATTAATTGTACATATCGTCGCTGTCTGTTGAAAAACACGTATCTCCAAAAACCCAACTTTTCAGGAAAAGGAAAAAACTTTTTCCTCTAACAGTAACGGTGCTAACAAACCACAGATACGCAATTTAAATACAATATGGTTAATTTACCACTGCGCATGACTTATCTAAGGAGAGATTTTTAGTCTGAAAGTGAACTAGTTAGTTTTTGGTAAGTTAGCTGGCTAGTCAATATGCAAGCTAATCTTCAAGTAAATATGTAATAAGAATCACTCATATGAATGCGAGCTCACACACGATTGTGACAAATAAAAGCGTATTTTAGAGACCAAAGTGCTCATTTTAAAAAGAAGCAGAAGTTTCATTCTTACCTTGAAGGCTTGAACTACTCGGCCGCAGCAAACAAGTTCCAAATCTTTCAACTCAACTCAAACGGAGCTTTATTGGCATGACAAAATATGAGCATTCGTATCGCCAAAGCTTAGTTACATATTTAGAAAATATAACCACAAAATAAAGCAAAAATTAAAAAAAAGAAAACAAATAAAAACAGTACGGGGGGGGAGGAGATACACGGTTTTGATGGACATGTCTAGCAGCCAATGGAAATACTCATTACAGAGATTGAATGATTTTTCATCTTTTTATTGGTCATTTTGATATTCGCTGCTAAGGACAGACAGAGATTTATACCCATGTAAAAAAGTGAAAACTGCTTGAAAACCTGTTTTTCATCAGACAGTGATGATATGCTATATAGTGGAAGCCAAAAGACCAGTAGTGAAAATGCTTTTATTTTTATTAGTGGTTTTTTACTGAATTGAAATTTAGTTTAACAATTAAATAAAAAAGAAAATTTTTTAATTATCCGTGAATTTCAACTAAAAAGCCAGTTTTTGTGTATGAAAGATGAGATTTCCTTCAGTCTGATCCTTTATATTGACGCTGATGATCAGAGGACCTTCACAATCCTCAGTCCTACTAATCGTGTGGATCGGTTTGTTGGGTTTGGCTGATTTGTATAGCTGTGTTTCATCTGCATAACAGTGGAAATTCTTAATAGATACTAATAATAGATAATAATCCAGGTATGCCTTCTGTATCAGGTACTAAATAACCATGATGATTTTTATTTAATCAGGAATAATCGCAGAGGCACCTGACTTCTGTGAAGAGATTAAACAGAGCTCTTACGTGGGCACCTTATTCCCGTATAGTGACCATCTGCGAGAAGCGAGGATCACCAATCCTGCTTTATCCTCTTAGTCACTTGACTAGTTGAAGAAGGCATGGCACAGATGAGAATCTTCTGGTTATACTGATTTGTTTTTGAAGGAAAGACTTTGCAGAGAATAATAAGGAGCCAAGACAGGAGTCGTAGGATGAAACTTAGAGAATCTCAGAAGATTACTCTGGAATATTTGTGATAAGTAAGATTTGCTTTAACTCAAGCTATTTTAAACAGCTAAAAAAAATCCTTTTCATTTGGTTCATAAAAAATGGGATGCTCACCTTCAAAAGGTCAGCTCTGTACTGGAGTTTACAACCACAGTCAGAAAGATCTGCAGCTTGAAAGCAACAGTGACGTCTTGTCTAACAGGACAGAAGTACAGAGCCGGACCGAGACAGGTGAAGTTCTCACTGGACCAGCGGTTTCAGAAGAAGAAAGCAGTGCTGCACCACTCCAGGGTAAAATATCTGCACCCAGTGACGTGTTACGTGAAACAACTACAACTGTTGATGAAAGTGTTGATGTACCAGAGACAAACTCACAGGAGGAATTACTGACCGAGGAAACTACAGACATGAGCGATGAAAACGGCAGCAAAACAACCAGGACGAAAAAGAGGCAGAGAAAAAGTGTCGGTTTTCTTAAAACAGCAGCAATTGATCAACAAACAGCTTACAAGCACCTGAAACCCAATTCCCCAAAATACGAGTCCCTGCTAGGACTCTTGGACAAGGCAACCCAAACCCAGCTGTCTATACAACCTTTGGTGGATTTACTTGTATTACAGTATGAAGAGATCATCCAGACCTTAGAGGAAATGACGACTCAGGGGGAACAACTGCTGGACCTTCGCAAACACATGGAGGACTGTCCGACGGCACAAGAGGATCGACAGATAGACCCAGACATCCAAGATGATGATGCCCCTCCAGACCTTCCGCAGATGCTCCAACACTTTATTGACAAAATGAGGCAAGTTGGAGATTCACTGAAAGGACTTGGTGACGCCGCCATAGAGGAAGCAGCTGAATATTTTGGCTCAGTCTCACAACTGCTGGGGGAAAAACTGGTGGCCAAGAGAACAGCCGAGGAACGTTTAAATCAAGTGTTGGCTAGTGTGGAAGCTGCCAGCTTAAGGAAGTCCAGTCCAGAAGACTCCTCTCTGCACAGCGAGGACAGCGGCATCGGTGCAGACAACGACTGCCAGATCGGTTCAGCACGAGTTCGTGTCCATCGCAAAAGCTCTGGGTTCGGAGCCAAACCTGGTTCTTCTAATGGGCGTCCTAAGAATCCTGAAGATTCACCTGATCAGCTTAGAGAAGTTAAAGGGGATAAAAATGATGAAGATTTTGCTGATGATGATCGTGCTGACAACACGCCTGATGTGAAAGAGGAAGTACAAGATGAAGTGGAAATTAATAGTCATTTGGAAGCCAAAAAGATGTCGATTCAGTCTCAGGAAGAGCTCAAAACTCAGCTTCAGGTCAGCCTACAAAATAACTGGCCAGACAGTATTACTGTTGATCGGACTTTCTATCAAAAAGATAGAAACATCAGACGACCCCAAACTGCAAATAACCCCCCCGTACCTTGTCCAGGTAAACCTAGGTATCCTGGTTTGAGAGGCACATGGCGGTCACAGTCTGCTGATTGTTTATACAGTAAAATAGAGTACATGGTGCAAAGGCAGGACAGACGTCAGAGCATCAAAAAAAACAAGACGGCACAAAGTCCACAATATGGAAACAGGGTAACAGTTAAACCTAACCTAGTTCCTCGTTTGCCTCCTGTATTTGTACCTGAACCACCTGGGAAAAATGCTGTCAAACGACTTATCTGCACCTTCAGCCAGGGGGTACAGGACACGTCCAACCACAAGCCCAGCAACAGGCCTGCAAGATTTAGAAGCAGAAGGTCTTTCCTGCCTGCATTAACTAACTACAGGGCAAGTGTTTCCACCACTGACCACAACAGTTATCCTCCTGAAAAGGAGTTATCGGTAAAGCCTGAGGAACTGGACACTGACAGTCTTCCACCTCCTCCACCCGAGGTACTAATGGACAGCTCCTTTAACAGCAATGATGATTGCAATCCAAGACAGGATCGTGGTAGAATTCAGGGACTACGAGCGTCACTACAAACGGTACCTTTGCTTCCCAGCCAGGACAATAATTCAGAGGGATCTCTGACTGCCACATTTGCTGATGTGGTTAAAGACCATCAGGAAAGTGACCTTCAGTTCCTGGGTGGTTCAGATAAACAGGAAGCTGACAGACTTCTCCAGCATTCCCATAAATTCAGCCCAGGAGATCAGAGTAGTTACACTACTCCACCGGCCTCCAGGGCCCGAATTCCACCCTCAAGTTACTCTGTACGCCACAAAGATCCAAGTCTACCCACTTTATCTTCATCCTGTCCTGTTCAGTGGGAAGCTTTCACAGCTCCACCATCTTCCTGTGTCCAAAGATGGACCAGGAGAAGCAGTGAGGATGAAAATGGGTTTTTGTTGAACTCTACTTCATCATCATTTGGTAGCGCTCAGACCCAGCTGAAGACTCAGTCGACCTCCCAGGCTCTGACACCTTCCTGTAGGTCCACACTACCACGACCGTGGGGAGAGGTATCCAGAGCGAGACTGCAGAGTTCCTGCTCTGGCCAGACCTTTACAGGAAGCTGTTTTTCAGCCTACAGACCAGCTTCTAACAAGCAGCGACCGTCTTTATCCAGTGTCTCAGAACCACACAATGAAGGCAGTGATGAGAATACGTCAGCCAATGAGAGGTAAACGTGTCCCAACACATAAAACACCATGGGTGTGTTCGAAAAGCTAGTGTGCTGTCTACATAGGCAGCATTTTACGTCATCCTGTGCGCGCTCCCGAGAAGGAGGCTGTTCGAAATCCTAGATGACTTAAAATCCTCACTTCTGAGGCATCTTCATATTTTAATGTTATTTTGGCTCAAGAACGAGTGAGCATCCGACGCTGCCTTAGTGATCAAGGCAACAGCGTTCATTGCGGGTCGGCTCTCACAGAAAAATAAACATTGCTGACGGGTCGTTGAAACGAATGGAGTTATTTTTAAACGTAAATAAAATATTACTGATTTTTAACTTGTATAAACTTGTACCGAGTGTTTTTATTTGCAAGTTCGAGCTTGTCAGGAAATTTAACCGTTATCGGTACATGAAGGGAAATGTTATTGACGTTAGCGTGCTGTGCTACCTCAGTTTATTGGTTTTAATGGCGAGATGCTAAATGCTAAACGCGAAATGCTAAACCCGATGTTATCGCTATCTAAGTAGCGCGTTCGAATAACCTGCCTTTTAAGTCACTAACTTATTAGAATCCTCTCTACTAAGTCAGCTGCCTATGTAGACAGTAAGACAGCAAGGCAGCTCACTAGGTTTTCGAACACACCCTATGTAAACGATGTGCTATAACTTCCTTTAACGTAACAGGACGTGCTGCAGGATTGAAAAATGTTCTAATCAGTCAGATAAGCATCGTGGTGAGGAATGTGTGTTCTGTTTTTGTGGTGAATCTTCATGCCATCATGATGATCTGCAATCACTATAAAGGATCTTTATGTTAAAATGTGTGTCAACCCATCTGCAATACACTATACGGACAAAAGTATGTGGACACCCCTTCCCAATTATATTTAGGGTCCATCCAACTACAGGCCTTGATCAGGGGCAGTTGTGGGGCTTGAACTGGCAACCTGATTACTAACCCAGTACCTAAACTACTGAACT
The DNA here is from genome assembly GCF_030014385.1 of Trichomycterus rosablanca. NCBI lineage: Eukaryota > Metazoa > Chordata > Actinopteri > Siluriformes > Trichomycteridae > Trichomycterus > Trichomycterus rosablanca. The sequence goes on from NC_085996.1 coordinate 967,139, forward strand.
CCCACCACCCTATATACTATTGAGTCCCGGTGTAGCCATACCAATCACTCTAAGTGTGGTTTAATGTGTGTGGTGTGGAAGAACTCCAGTTGAATGCACATCCTGTCCCAAACCACACTCAACACCTTTTTTAGAATTTGGAATACTGACACACTTCATGACCCTGTTGAAAGCCCTCACATACCCCTTTTCCACCAAAAAAAACATGGTTCTTGAAACGGTTCTGTTCAGGTTTCTCTGAACCTTGGTGTTCTGTAAAGAACCGACGTGCGTTTCCACCAGTTTTTGAGAACCAAGCAGCGTCATCAACAGTGGGCGTTACTTAACGAAAGTTATGAGCAGTAATATCATGTTGGAGCATGTAGATTATGTGCGAGCGTTTGTGCTGTCGTTACAGATGTTCGTTTTGCTCGATCAGATTTGCTCAGCGCTCGAGCGATAAAACATAATTAAAGTTCCACAACACGAACATCCATCTGTGTGAAATAAACATCAAATCTACTCTAAAATAAAACATGTATCTGTGTTTAGCTGGATTTATACGTGTGGTGGTTATGCAGCTCGGGGAGCTGAAAAAGCTTCACGCTTTATTTTTCACGTTAAGCGTTTTTCGTTCTGTCCGGGTCACTTTTATTACGTAATATCACACAATTCACCTTTTTAAAGGCGCTTTAAAAATATCAGCGGCAAACTGGCTCAAAATGTAATCAGGTGAAGTTTAAAAGATAAAAATGCAGCATTAAGCTCCATACGAGACACCAGCTGATGCCATTGTTGCTATGCTGTACAACATGACACGCCCACAGGTTACGTCACGGTTCGGGCTGAAAAACCCAGTATTCTGTGGTGCCAGATCGGCCCGCTAGTTCACTGTCTGGAACCTCTTTTTTCTGGTGGAAACACGCAGAACCGGTTCAAAGTCAAGTTCGGGAACCGGAACGGGCTCCGTGCCGCGTCGGTGGAAAAGGGGTATCAGAGGAGTGAAGAAGGGCCCTTGGTTTTGTACCGAGAGGTTCAACAAACTTTTGTCCATATAGTGTGTGACAGTGAGGTAAATTAGCGGTAGACGTGTAAGAATTTGAAGTGAAACGAGTCTCTGCCCTTTTTTAGTTGATTATTAATAAAGACACGGCGCTCCGGGTGAGAAGATTCGTGAGTGTTTATGTAAGAACCAAGACGCTTCCAAATTAGCTGCTGAACCGTCCTGAACTCATGACCAGGATGCAGCGTGGAGCTGCAACACTAGCACATTCACCTAGTCTGATTAGGAGGATTAAGATGAGTGCAGTTTAATCCCCCTAGATTAAGATTTACCTGATCATGACTGAACAACAGCTTAGACGCCTGCCCTGCTGCCTTACATACAATTCTCCTGCGTTCTCAAACCCACAGCTGAATAAAATAATAATAATAATAATCCTTTAAATGAGTTTTGCTATTAGCTTCACTGCATTTCAAAATCTTGGCCTCAGCAGATACTTCAGAGCCCAAATAATGCAGCGTGGTGTCCCACAAGGTTCTATTCTAGGGTTCTTATTGTTCTTCTGAAACATGTAATATGTAACTATACCAGCAAATGTCAGTCATTCTAAACTAAACAATTTATTCAGACCGAGCAGCTCATCAAATTTGGGATAAATAAAAATAAATAAAATAAATTTTAAAATGATTTTGGATTGTTTACTTATTCTGTCGTAATTATTTTGGCTGCTTTGGTTTATAAGGGGTCAACACAGTGTCTGTTTGTGGTCTGTATGAAGATTGGCACATTTTTATGCTGACACAACCCTCCTGTTTCTGTCGGGGCATGGGACCAGCACTTACAGGGCGGCATGGTGGGTAGCACTGTCGCCTCACAGCAAGAAGGTCCTGAGTTCAATCCTCAGGTGGGGCGATCCGGGTCCTTTTTGTGTGGAGTTTGCATGTTCTCCCCGTGTCCGTGTGGGTTTCCTCCGGGTGCTCCGGTTTCCTCCCACAGTCCAAAGACATGCAAGTGAGGTAAATTGGAGACACTAAATTGTCCATGACTGCGTTCGATAGAACCTTGTGAACTGATGAATCTTGTGTAATGAGTAACTACCGTTCCCGTCATGAATGTAACCAAAGTGTAAAACATGACGTTAAAATCCTAATAAACAAACAAACAAACCAGCACTTACAAGTGCACCTCCTAGTGGCTAGGCTGTTTTGGCCATCCGAACCCTGGATCCCCAGACCTCAGCAGTAGTGGACAAGTGTACCACTGCACCACATGAGAGCCTCCTTGTTCTGCCATAACACAATCACTGATTTAATGCTAGACGTTAATGCTTGTTTTGTAAAACTAAAAACTTCACTTAAGGACTCAGCCGTAACCCTCAAAGCTACTTTCATAATTCTGATATAAACTTTTCTCTTAAATCTCATCTGTTCGGTGTGTAAAGCTTATAATAAAATAATCAGTAAATATTAGTAAGTTTGTAATGATTCACCTCTGCTGGATCTGATCACAATGGTTGCTCTTTTAACTTTGCTCTTTTCTAGAAGGGACTTGGAGCAGGACGTCCCGGTGAGCTGTGCCGTGTTTGCGGCGCAGAAGGTCGAACCCGAGATTAAAGATGAAAGATTATCAGGATTAATTCCTGAAAATAAGAGACACTTTGTTGTCACCTGATTATGTGTTTATAATCATGTAATTATTTGTGTTTGGATGCTAAGTCTGTTAGCCTTTTTATGTTAATGTTGATGTTTTTAGCCACTCAGATGGCGCAGCGGTAAAGTACACTAGCGCACCAGAGTTGGGGTTTGGAATACATCGTATCGAATCTCAGCTCTGCCTTCCGACTGGGCTGGGCGGCTGCATGAACAACGATTGGCTGTTGTTCAGGGTTCGGGGTAAAAAGTCGGATTATAGGTCCTCATAACTGGTGCAACTGCGGCCCCTGCTGGCTGACTGATGGCGCCTGCACAGGGCTGAGGAATAATGCTGATGGGGGTGTGGCCCTCCGTACACAGTGCCCGTCAAGTGTATGAACTCGACTCGTGCAGGTGAAAAATGCAGTCTGTACTGACTGTACGTGCCGGAGGGGTGTAGGTCAGTTGAGAGGCGTCCTCAGTCAGCGGTGAGGGGTCGAAAATTGGGGGAGAATTGGGGGGAAATGTGGGGAAAATATAAGATTTAAAAAAGATGTTTTTTAATGTTTTTATGTTAATTAAATGTAATACGAGTCAATTATTACGAAATACTTGCTGCTATTTAATCCAAGACTATAAAAATTCCTTGTTTCTGATTGGCTGACAGGTGTATTAAGTAATAATAGGACATAGTAAATAGTTCAAACGTGGCCAGAGCTTAAATTTACATTTATATTAGGGCTGTCACACGATTAAAATTTTTAATTGAGATTAATCGCGATTAAAGAACAAAATTAATCGCGATTAATCTCGATTAAAATTTTTAATCGTGTGACAGCCCTAATATATATATGTATTCATCTCAATTAATCGCAAACTAATAATTAAGCAAAATTTGAACAGTTATGCACATTGTTATTGCAAGAACGTGTTTACCAATAAAACATTCATAAAATATGATAAAAATTATTAAATCTAAATTCATTGTAGAAAGCACATTATCTGACAAAAGTGAGGATCTTTTCCTGTTCATGACCCTGACACTGAAAACAGGTGCACCAATCATAATGTTTTGATCTAATATAAGGCATCAATAAAGCATCAACACACGTATTTCATAGATCTATTAAGAAAACCCTTTAATACTGTGTTTGTGCAGAAAGAATACTGGGAAATACTGTTCTAAATTACCATTTAAACACCTATAAATACCTGAAACAGTCAAGTTAGCAAACATTATCTGTAAGTAATTGACTGTAGCTATGTAAAAATTGTGTTAATTAAAAGAGTCCATGTAAACGCTTAGTCCATATAAATATCAGATACGAATGTGTTTTTAGAAAACTACAAACATCACAAATATAAATAATGTTTATAACCATGTGATAGAATAACCTGAATGAAATGTAGAGATGAAACATCACACAGAGTTTCGCTTCTTACCGTAGTGGGAGGAGGCGGGGCTACACGGTTTTGATGGACAGCTCTAGCAGCCAATGGAGATACTCGTTACAGAGATTGCGTGGTTTCATTCATCTTTTCATCAACACATAAAAAAAAGTGAAAACCGATAAAAGTAGTTTATCATCGGACAGTTCATGCGCTTTACCTCCTAATTCATCTAAAATACAGTTAATTACCACAGAGACACACATGTATGTGGCACAAACAGCCAAATAAAAATAGTTAGATTACAAATTTTAATCTCCATAAATTTTTTTAATCGCGATTAAAATTTTAACGCGATTAACGACAGCCCTAATTTATATTATTAGATATTTTACTGAAAATAAAAATAAATAATGTCACTGATGTTTGTCAGTTTTCTTTAAAAATAAATGTTTAATAAAACATAAAGTAATGTTTTGTCTTTGTTTTTAATTACAAATTGTATGATGAGTGATTTATATTAAAATAGAGAATTATTTAAATTATTTAAAAATGCTGAAATGGGAAACTTTAATGAAATTAATGAAAATATTAGTTACGAATTGGTCCACATGCTTCTGAGTGCTGGGAGGAGGCAGGAAACAAAAATATGAACCCAAACTGAGGATTGAACCCAGGTAACAATCAACAAGTAAGCAGGAGGGAACCATGGCCTGGTGTTGACCTATTACTGGCCACAGAGTGTACTGTTGGTGGTCTGCATTGTTTTTTAATCACATACAGTCAAATCAGACGGTCACAATGTTCTTCAGAACCGTTTTAGATATAGTCCTTCTTTCCCAGGAGGACAAGAAACCCCAACAAGCTCCTTTACCTCACCAGGATCTTCAGCAGGGGGCAACAGCAGAGTAGCTGAATCAGGTGGCATCGTAGTAATGATGCTGACTATGAGGAACATGGATCAATATTGTAAAGTGGCATTTTTCTTAAAATGCCAAGCTGTGAGTGTAGTGGTTCTTTTTGTATGCTCTTAGTTCCACCTAGTGGGGAATAAAAATGGCTGCACTGAGAAAAATTAAACTAATGCAAAAAAATAATCAGAAGTTGTGCATGAAATCCTTTTTTCCTCATGGGATCATAGATTCAAAGTGAGCATCTCAGTGTAGCAATCCTCTTAAACCCAAGATTAAAGTTTTTCAGAATTTTTATTTTAATTTTTAATAATGTTTCCCACTTTTCCCCCCAATTTTTCTCCCCTAATCTAGTCGTGTCCAGTTACCCTGATTGCTCCTCTATACTGATTCAACTTTTCACCACTGACGGAGGACGCCTCTCAACTGACATACGTCAGTACAGACTGCATTTTTCACCTGCACGAGTCGAGTTCATACACTTGACGGGCACTGTGTACGGAGGGCCACACCCCCATCAGCGTTATTCCTCAGCCCTGTGCAGGCGCCATCAGTCAGCCAGCAGGGGCCGCAGTTGCACCAGTTATGATCCTATGATCCGACTTTTTACCCTCTAACCCTGAACAACAGCCAATCGTTGTTCATGCAGAGCTGAGATTCAATACGATGTATTCGAAACCCCAACTCTGGTGTATCAACTCTGCTATTACTATCTAATATTGGGGGGACCAAATCTACTGGGGGTCAAATCAACGACTGGTGGGAACACTGACAGATCCTGACATTATTTACAGTTAGAAAGTTGAACATGTTTATTAGTCATTTTTATGTAAGTGTATGTCCCTCACATTTGAGAATTTCTAAATAGTGGGGTGTTCTCCCGATATATTTTGTGATTACGGCCTTGGGGTACCGTATTTTTTTATGTTGGTTAATTTATTGTCAGATGTGTTAGTGTTTGGTGGTTAAAGTTTGGGTTTTTAAACATTTAAGTTTGATATCTGTGTTTTGGACACAAGTAACTGGAGCCCATTTTACATTTCTGAAGTGATTACGATTCAAAATATTAAAAGCTTTTCTAAATACTAAATTAATCCTGTAATTTACAGCTATCTGTGGCACTAATATCACTGATACTGATATGAAATGGTATAGATTAGTGAACTATCTAAAGAGCCACATTCTGAGTACCACTGTTATATATAATGTATTTTGTGTCGGTGAGATTAAATGTTTGTATCAGCACTACTTGGTCAGTAAATAGTTTAATAATATTAAATGTAACCTGCAGTGATTTTACCTGAAAACAAACAGCTTTACTGCAGTTCATTACACTGATGAATCAGATCACTAACTAAGAAGTTTCTCATGATCAGATTACAAACCTGCATCTAAACAGAGTAACTGGGTTGAATGTATAATCTGATAACTTGTAATAACCTTATTATTCAGTATCTTTAACGCAATAGTGCTTTTTACTGCAAGTTTCCCTTGTTTTACTTTCACTTTATCGTGAGTCTGATTCTAAAGTTCATATAAAGAACCGACTCAGTGAGCCGAGTCAAATGATCGACCCTAACATCCGACAGAAAACAGCTTTCTCAAAGATCCTGTTCCTCTAAATACATAAATACAGATCATCAGTAAATACAGATTATGTACACTTACTGACGACGACTAGAAGGTGGAAATAAGGAAACTGGAATGTTTAACAATGAAATGCTCATTACAAGCTTACATGAGTCGACTCTCACTGAGAAAATACTTTAAAGTGATTTGACTCACTGCACAGGGCAGCACACGTGGCGATTGGCCCAAAAAAACCGGAGCCTCTCAACAAAATCACCAGTTCTGTTATTATTGTGGAGTAAATAACGGGTTATAAATCGGTTTATTTACATCTTTATCTAACCCACACAGGTAAGATTCCACATTTACTCTACACTCTGGCTTTAAAAGGAACAAGTTTGTGCTCCTCTATTTGATTTTGAGTTGATTTTCTAAGTGAAAATGTCTTCTACACATTTAAAAAAAAACTTTATAAAAATCTCATTATTAAAAATAGTGACATGTATTATTTTACTTTATGTCACTATTTTAATTTATAAATGTATTAAATGTGCATACACACTGTAAAAAACTGGGTGCCAAATAAATGCCAGCCTCTGGGACAGCTCAGTGTGACTGGTCGTTCTTGCTGGCAGGGACACAGGGAAGAATGTGGGTATTATTTCAGACTGGTAGTGAACTCATGCTCTCTCTGGCCCTAGAGCACGAGATTTAGCTTCCCTTAACCCTTAGATGCACAAGTGTCTGGACCCTACACTCTTCCATAAGCGGGTCAAAAATGAGCCGTGGTAGAATCAATGTGTTTTTATGCCACTTTTGTTATTTTGGTTAAAAAAGAATCATTTGTATTATATTTAGTATTGTATTTTGGTCCACAAACGAATGATTTCATGTTTGAAATATTTGTATTTTTCACTTTTTAAACATCTTTAACACATTTTGAAAAATGGAAAAGAAAATTACACAGCAGCAATAAAACAATGCCAACATCTATTGTGTGTGTGTGTGTGTGTGTGTGTGTGCATAAGAGAAAGAGAGAGAGAGTGTGTGTGTGTGTGTGTGTGTGAGAGAGAGAGAGAGAGAGAGAGAGAGAGATAGAGAGAGTATATGGGTCTGTATGGTCTGTGTGTAACTGTCCACACAGTTTCTCTCTTGTTGCCTTCTTGTCTCCTCACGTTATGCAGTTGTGACAAACTACCTGTTTCTGGCTGTGATTATTGCACACAGGTACATACAGGTGCATTTTGCACACCGACTGTTGACTTTACTATCTTTGTTACTTGGGCAGATCTGATACCTCTTTCTCCTTTCTCTTCGGTTGACACTGTCTGCTTCTTTCCTGTGGTTGAATTGTGGCTTTTATCACCGCACACTTTTCCATTGCGTCAATAATTGGGGTTTGCAGTTGAAGGCAACCTTCCAGTTAACGTCTCATGTGTGGGTTGATAAGCTCCTCTGAGAGCTCATTGACAAAGAACCGTCATGCATTGGTGATATCTATCTATCTATCCATCCATCCGTCATCCATCCATCCAATGTTAGCTAGCTTGGTTAGCTAGCTAGTTTCAGAAACTACAAATTTGGCAAATTTGATGGTAGATGATAAGAAACACGTACTCCTTTACACAATATAAATAAATGACACCTACACACATGCACACACACACACACAGTACAAACAGCTAGCTAGTGTTAATTTGTTGATACATGATGATTAGATATACTCTTTCACACAGTAGTCATGAATGACATGCACACACATTTCTGAGGTAAAAAAATAAAGATAATATTTACATGTATCTTGCTGTGTAAAATAATCTTCTTAAGAGGTGACACTTATGATATAGTCTGTGTGGTCTACAAAATATATATTCCTGACAGTCACAGTTGATAAGAATCAAAGGTTCCCATGAAATTTTATAGGAAATGAATGTGGGTCATTTTTGACCCACTTATGAAAGCTTGGGGTAGTAATACAAAAACTAGAATTTTGTAAAATGTATAAAAGAGCATCTGCTAAATGCCGAAAATGTAAATGTAAAAGGTAAGTTAAACATTTAAGTGGCATGATATCAATAACAATATCATGTTTTTTGAGGAATAGCTGGAATATGAAGATTAATATCATTATGAAGATATTACAAGAAAACAACCTCACCGGGTCATTTTTGACCCACTTATGCGTCTAAGGGTTAAGAGCTTTAACTTCACACTTAAATAATATTGTTCACAAATGTTAGTCATGGCCGTGCATTAGGCTCTCATCCCACATGTTAGTAGAGCGTGGGCATGCATTATGCATATTGATAAGGTCACCAGCAGCTCTCTGTAGGGATGTTTGTTCTAACACACTGTTTGTTTGCTGTACAGGCACCATGGCAGAATGTGGTGCAAAGCATTTTCTGAAGAAACACCAGGCGGAAATTATCAAAAGGACAAGAAATCCATTAGGTTTGGCTGATGTTCTGCGTGGGAAGGGCATTATTAAAGCTGAAATGTATTCTAACATCAAAAGACAGACAACCAGCCAGAAACAAATGAGAGAATTATATGAGCACCTGAACAGCGAGAAAGCCTATCAGTGTGTTTATGATTGGCTAAAAGAGAACGAGTCTGATTTAATGAAAGAACTGGGTAAGCCTGACTTTTTAAATTTTGTTTTTAAATCATAATTTCAAATCATACATTAATAGAACTCTATTAATTGCTTCTGTGATTTTGTTCCAGCTGACGACTGTGTTTTAGATAAATACCTCTTCCCCTTACCAAGTCCTAATGGTCATTAGTTGATGGTAACCAGTAACCAATGGGCATATATAGCGATCCTTCAGAATATTAAACACATCACTGAGTTTGAGGTCAATAAGTTTTCATGCTTTACTGAATCAAAAACCAGCCCAACATAACAAACATGGCAATAAAACAGTAAAATCCAAATAACTTGGTCACTTTTAGCTTTGAAACGAATAATTATTAGACAAAAAAGAACATACTTGTTATGAATTGTTGCTACACCTGTCGGTTTGGAGATGGGGATTCATCTGATCCCAGGGGTGCAAAGTTAAGCATTTTACTGGTGTAGGCTGATAACAAGTTCTGTAGAGGACTTATTCACTAAAGGAGCCGAATATTAACTGCTGGCTGTAAGAAATGACAGAATTGATCTTGATCATTGGTTTGTTGGTCGATTTATTAACATTTCTAATGTTTTTTTTTATTTCTGCAGAAGACAGAAATGATGTTGACAATGCTGAACCAGAGAGTAAGTTACAGTAAAACTCTGACCTATAGGGCTGAGGTCCACAATCTTTTTTGCACCATGGACCGGTTTTATTTAAGACATAATGTCACGGACTGGCAGGGTGGGAGGATTTAAAATAGAATAACTATGTAATAACTAACTCACAATGATGGAAAATCAGCTTTTTTCGCCGCAACAAGACGCAGCTCCCACCTAGTGGTGATAGGAGGCAATGACCCCAGAAGTGTGTTGAAAATTGACGCAGTGTTTTCATTGCTATTGTAGCGTCTCTAATTATTTATTCTTTCTGTGCGGCCTGGTAATAAATGACCCATAGACTGGTAGTGGTCTACAGCCCAGTGGCTGGGACCACTGCTGTAGGGCACTATTAGGCCACATGTTTGTGGACACTCGACCATGAGATTATTGGACTGATTATAGGCACTGATGTTGAACAAGAGGGCCTCAGTGTTCCAGTGCATCTCAAAGGTGTTCAGTGAGGTTAATGACAGGGCTCTGTACAGGCCACTGGAGTCTGTACACAGCAAACACACACATGCTGGAACAGTAATAATCCAGACATCATTTATTTCATATAACTGATTTGTTTACACTTGTTAGCAGTGTGGCTGAAACACTTGAAGTAAATCATTAAAATACCTTCATACATTTTGTAATTTTTAGGTACATTAAGGTCTTGCATGATGATTTGAAGGTATTTGTGATTTTTGTGTGTACATGTGTGTGTACGTGTGTGTACTTATTTTTCTCATGTTTACACAGGGAAGAGGTTTAGGAGTCAAACAGAGGGTGGCGTGGATGAACCAGATAACCTCAATAGTCTCAATATTTCACCGAGTAAGTAAAACTAAATTCTTACTAACCCACTGAAATCGAATAATGCTTTAATGTCCTCATCTCGTCCAGGGTATTCCTGCCTTGCACCCAGTCTTTCCTGGTGAAACCAGACCATCCGCGACCCTGACCAGGACGACAATAAAAAAATTCAAAACTATATTAAAAATCTGTAATTGAGCAACACAGTTGGGTCACGTTTAATACAAGACAGTAAAAAGAAGAATGTGTGATGTGTTTATTCTCTTAAATCTTTATTTAACAGATAAAAGTAGAAAGAAAAGATTCTTAATGTTTCACTAATCAACTTCATTCTAGTTTGTAAATAGAAACACGTTTAGAATTTGATGCTGTAACAGACTCCAAAAAAGTCAGGACTATATATTATATTATATAACACGTTTTTAAAAGGTGCAAAAAAACTAAAAGTATATCTTGCAAATATGCAAAAATAAAATAAACCAGAAAGGACACGGATTCCTATTTACGATAATGTGTTTTATACAAGTGTTTTACCAAAGCTTTGACCTTCAACTGCAGTAGCCAGTGTACAAATGAAAATCTGATACACTGTGTAAACAACCACGTTATTTACATTTCAACAGATCTCAAGACCTTATTTACCATGGCCAAACTGGAAGACTGGGTCTCTGATCCTGAGAACAACCAAAAACTGATTGATGACCTGGAGAAGAAGCTCGCTCAGGGTGAAATGGAGGGTCTGGAGGATTATCTGGAGGATAAGAAGCTGAAAAAGAGTCTGTGCATTACTGCTAAAGAGATCAAAGAGATCAGACGTAAAAGAGAATTAAAGTTGTTTCTCGAACAGAAAGAAAAAGCTAAATTTCCTAAATCGATGTTAGGGTTGTTTTTTGAAAAGGACAAAGACCATGTTACACCTGCAAAAGTATCGATGTTGGTAGAAAATGATGATGAAGAAGAGTCCATGCAGATAAATGCAGAAGAGTCAGGCAGTAGTGGATATGGCTCACAGTCACAAACTAACGACCAGTTAGAGCTTGCTACGAGCCTTCATACCATCAGTCACCCAAGAGACACTGACGTTCCATGTAGTGAGAAGAAAACTAGCAACGGCGAGTCCAAAAACGCTGATCTGGACTGTGTAATGCCAGCAGAAGAGCTTGGTTCTCGATCATTACTGACACGTGACCCTACAGTCATCCAGAAGAAAGATAAACTTCTACCAACAGAGGACCTGCAGGAGGTACAGTTTAAGAATACACCTCAAACATCGGATGTTCCGAAATCTGAGAAGGATGTTTATGATGGTCATCAGAATAAGTGTTGCGGTACATCTCTACCTGCTGTAGTGGACGAGCCAATGCAAAACAAGGGGCTGCAAGAACTTCAGTGTAAAGAAAGAAGTGGTTCTGATGTTCCAAATCATCCAGATGTTCTTGATATCCATCAGGGCCAGATTAAGTGTTACGGTACCTCTCTACCTGCTGTAGCAGACGACCTGATGCAAAATGAGGAGCTGCAAGATCTTCAGTGTAAAGAAAGAAATGGTTCAGATGTCCTAAAGCATTCAGATGTTTTTGATGGTGATCAGAATGAGAATTACGGTACCTCTCTACATGCAGTAGTGGACGAGCCAATGCAAAATGAGGGGCTGCAAGAACGTCAGTGTAAAGAAAGAAAGGGTTCTGATATCTTAAATCATCCAGATGACGCACGGCAAAACATGGACATACAAGAGAATGTGTACGAACCAAATGAGCATTTTAACCCCACGTCTGTTTACAGTGGGTTTAGTGATCCAGCTGTGAATTCTGTGACGGATCAAGATAAAGTACAGTCACTGGGTCATGCTGAAAGTTTCTCAGAACTATTTCCTACAGACAACCAAAGTACACCTTTAAATGAGACCAAGAAAAGAAACAATAACAGAAAGAAAGTGCTGAAGGAAAATAAGCTGAAGAAGATGAAGAAAATGACGGACCGGGACATTGTGCTCCGTAACTGGGCTATGAAACAATGCAGCGGCAATGAGGGCGAGATAAAGGAAGTATTTGATTGTATATTGATCAGTGATGTTGTGGAACACAGCGAGTACTCGTTTCTAAAGGCTGAAAATGTCATGAACTATAAGAACCCAAAAACTGGTGTAAATAAAATGATTTACCTCACTGACGAGAAAAAGCTCTCAATCGACACAAAAACTCTGCTCCAGTTTAACATGTACGTGTGTGACATTCCAACGACGATCGTCTTAGGTCCTCAAGAGGAAGAGAGGAGCATCGACAGGTCTTTCACTATAGACCAGTACCTGTGGTGCATTTCAAAGGTTTTTGTTCCTGCTCTTGCTGTGTACAAAAAAATCCAGCGAGAGAAAAAGTTGTACTCTCTGATTTGAGAACGGGGGAAAATCCGAAGCCATCCGGTCACATTTAATTGTACAGAATTTTAAAAACATTTTCTTAAAGCAGAACTAAATGAAACACGAAAGTATTCATTAAACGAGTTATAATCACCTTCAAGCATCTCAGTACCCAGATTATTCAGTGTAATACAGTAAAAACTCAATGCCACCACCAACTTGGACAGACAAAGGTCAGGTGGGGTCACTTACCGCTGCAATATGATATCTTTGGGAATGGGGTTGGAGGGAGGGAATGGGGTTGGAGGAAGGGAATGGGGTAAGGCACCGTGACTGGCCAGCAGAGGGTGTTGCTGCAGCACTTGACCGCTGTCCCTTCCACTTACAGACACCCAGCCAGTCGTGTGCCTGTGCACAGCTGAGAACTTGGATCTCAAAGTTATATATGCTTATTAAAAATGATGCTTTTTGTTGTTTGCAGTATAATTACTGATTTATTTTCCTGATTACAGCTGACTTATTTTAAAATGTCTGCAAATTACATTAAAATAAAATCTTTTTTATTATTCAGTTTGTAGTTTTTGTTGTTCATACACTTCATCATTTATGTTCAACAGGTAGATCAGTTCTAACAGTGAAAAGCTGTAGCTCTCGTACCACAGACAGACTGTTGACATCACTTCATTGTTGATGTCACGTTGGTTTACACAATTATTAGTATTGTTACCGGTTGTCTGGGCACCCCTTAGCGGGCACAATCGGCAGTGCAGACGGTGCAGCGGACAAAATCGGACGCTAATCTGCTGGGTGGGAGAAGACGGGATTGTAAAAAGTGGACGGGGTCTTCAACGTCGTGTAAGCACCCCGGTTAGTAGTCCACAGCACCAGTCCTGCTCCTCACTGGTAATTCTTTCCAAAAACAACAGTGTGTTTTTGTGGTTAAAGTATGCATTACAGTAATTCACTCACAGGAAAAAAAATACCATAAAATACAGTATGTGGTCGAAACTATATGGACATTTGATCATGAGCATGTTGGTAATTTTTTTCCAAAACCAACGTTAGTATGTGGTGCCCCTCCATGATTTTGGAGTTTGTGAGAATTAGAGCACATTTTATTAAAAGAGCGCATTTATGTCTTGCACACCGGGCATGGTGCCTGACCCACTGTGACTCTGACAATGATAAAGAAGATATACTTTATTTGTCATATATACATATACAGTTGTACAGGGAGCTGGGGTCAGAGCGCAGGGTCAGCCATCATACAGCACCCCTGGAGCAGACAGGGTTAAGGGCCTTGCTCAAGGACCCAACAGTGGCTGCAAAGCAGAGCCTGGATTTGAACCACCAAACTTCCGGTTGATAGTCCAAAGCTCTACCCACTAGGCTACCACTGTCCCTCAAACAGTTGTCCCTAAAGCAGCTGAAGGTCTGAATAAAGAAATGAATGAAGGTTCCATGTTGGTTTCTCCTCCCACACGTGACGAGTCCTGACACGAGTCTGAGGTTCGTCTCTCTGTGTGACATTTTTTACCTTTATTCTATCTGACACAATCAGGAGCAGGGCATTTCCTCTTTGCTCTACAGTCTGATCTCCGCCAGGTAAGAACGTTTAATATTCACACTGCTGATGTGAGAAATGCTTTTCTTTATTACGGCTGCAAAATGAAACATTTATTATTGTTAATTTATTACGTGTTAATAATAATTTATTAACACTGTCGTGTAAAATATGCTTAAACTAATATAATGAATAAATGTGTTACTAAACTGAAAGTGAAAGTTTATATCTTGCACCAAAAACACGATTCTTATCTACATTTTCGGCATTTAGCAGACACTTTTATCCAAAGCGACTCACAATTATGACATGAACATGATTTTGAGCAGTTGAGGTTAATGGTCTTGCTCAGGGGCCCAACAGTGGCAACTTAGCAGTGGTGGGGCTTGAACCGGCAACCTTCTGATTACTAGTCCAGTACCTTAACCACTGAGCTATCACTGCCCCTGAAGATAAAATTCTGGACTATTAATGATTTATATTTATTCTAATAATGTGCATCTCCTTATATTCAGTGATTCATTTATTTATGTAACTATTCATTTGTTAGTTATGATGCTGTATATCACAGTGTTATTAGAAAGAAACCATGTAAACAGGAAACACTGATCTAAAAGCACTGATCTAATGTAAAAGAATCTTGCTGAACTGTGATAATAACATGAATTACAGCCCTAAGTGGAGAAAAAGACATATTTTGTTTATACTGACGCCATTTCTACCCAACAGTTACATTCATGTAATAAACAATGAACAAAATTATTATTTTTTGTGGCAGAGTGGCGCAAAGGGTAGTGCTGTTGCGTCACAGCAAGAAAGTCCTGGGTTCGATTCCTTAGCAGGCTGGGTGAGCAGGGGTCAGTGTGGGTTTCCATCAGGTTCTCCGGGTTTCCTCTCACACACGCAAAAACAACTGGAGCTGCAAAATTTACTCGTGTGTGTGTGTGTGTGTGTGTGTGTGTGTTCTGTGATGGACTGGCGACCTGTACAGGGTGTTTCCTGCCATTTGCCCAGTGAATTAGTATTTTGCATAGAAAATAGGAAAATCAGATTTTTTTGCTGTTCTCACTCTTTAACGGTGCTAACAGGCACATCAGTTATACATCAATAACATCAAATAAATAAAATATTCTCATATTTATAGCAACAGTATGGTGAAGGGCCTTTCCTTTATTTCTGTGCACAAACAGCCAGTGTTTTAGTTTGTGAACCTAATCGCTCTTTTTTTTTCTTTTCAACATGCCGTGCCAACATCTGAGGGCGTGTCAGGCTGTAGAGGAACAAGAACGTTATCTTATCACAGATAGTTAATCCATACTGCCTGGAGACACATCCTTGGGTCCAATAGCACCGGCGGTTCTCAGAATAGTACAGAGGTTCTTAAAAGCCTGAACAGAACCAGTTCACGATTCAGATTTATTTAGATTGAGAGAGTCCATCATGACACAGGGCGAGGAGTTTGGTGTGAATGTTGCTGAAGCTCGATTCATGCTGACTTACTCTTAACCAGTTTGACCCACTTAACCATTACAGATTCTTCAATATAAAAAAGTGCACCGACATTGTGGTTGATTTTGAACAGGTGAAGATGGCGTCCCCCGCCGAACGGTTCCTGAAGGTCCACAGGAGTGAAATCGTGGGCCGAGTGAAGAGCGTAAACGGTCTGGCTGATTGTCTGCTTGAGAAGGAAGTGATTTCTAAGGAAGCGTTGAATGAGATCAGTAGCCAGAAACCAGAAGAGGAGCAGATGAGGACGGTTTATAAGCATCTGAACAGCAGTAAGGCCTGTAAATTCACATTAGAATGGCTGAAGAGACACGAGTCTCATGTGATGGAAGATCTGGGTAAGTAGCTTCATGTGGTGTGATTCATCCTGAAGATTAAAAAGATGGAACATTTTCTGAATTTATTCATGTTCTTTTTATTTTAAAGCAGAAAAGACAGAGACTCCGGAACCGAGCCACTCGAGAGTGAGTAACGTGGTGAAAGCTTCGGTTCTGTTTGTAACTCTGGGATTTATAGACATTAAGAATTGTATTAGAGTCACATTTTCTCTCTGGTGAACCCACATAGGAAAAAAGACAGAGAATCCAGAACCATGAAGCCGTGGATGAAACAGATCGTGATCTCCAAACATCACCAGGTACTGAGTTCAGAGTATGTTGTGCGCATCTTGCTGCCACTTCTCATCTGCTTTTCGTCTTTTCTCTGTTTTTTTCCCAGTTTCTCTTTCACTGTTTGAAATCAGAGAATTGCACTGGCTTTCGATCACATCATGCATCAAATTCAAAATTCTGTTTCTTACATTTAAAGCTCTCCATGGTCTGGCCCCAGCTTTTGTTTAAGAGCTCTTACACCCCTACACTCCCTCTCGCTCCTTAAGGTCCTCCGGTGGAAGGTTCCTGTCTACGCCTCTGACTAAACTGTCCTCAAGGGTGGCAGATCTTTCAGTGCTGTTGCTCCTAAGCCCTGAAACTCTCCACCCCAAGATTGTTCTTATATCACTTTTTTAAATCTCTAGACTTTTCTTTTTAGTCAGTATTTTGGTTTTTCCCTCTACTGTAAAGTGACCTTGAGACTGTGAAAGGTGCTATATAATCAAAACATTATTATTATTACTGTTATTATTACTGTTATTATTATTATTACTTTTGAAGATTTCTGTAGATTGTAGTCGGATGTGGAATTAAATTGCTGCAATTCTGACATTTAAGATTTTTTATTAGTAAATGTTTTACATTAATTGGTAAACACACACATTGACATTTTTGTTAATTTGATCTTTAATGATTAATTGTTTAAATGCTCTACCAAGTCAGGAAATGTAAGTGTATTTTATTAACAACAACTTTGTGTGGTTTTGAAACAGATCTCAAGACCTTATCCACCATGGCCAAACTGGACGACTGGGTCTCTGATCCTAAAATCAGTGAAAAACTGGTTAATGACCTGAAGGAGAAGCTCGCTCAGGGTGAAATGGAGGGTTTGGAGGATTATCTGAAGGACATGAAGCTGAAAAAGAGTCTGTGTCTCACTGCTAAAGAGATCAACGAGATCAGACAGAGAAAAGATCTTCGTTCGTTTCTTACAGACGTTAAAGGAGCCAAATTTCCTAAAAATACACTCGACCACTTTTTTGAGAAGGTCAGAAGTAAGGCCTCAACAGCCAAGAAAAAGCCTGAACAGTACAGTAATTACGACGACTCCATAAACCATAATGCAGATGATTTGAACAGCAGTGGATACGGATCTTCATGCAGCTCAAGTTTTAATAGCAGAGTGTTTCCTCACACTGTGTTCCCAAATGAGGACGTGTTCATATGTGAAGGTGTCACTGATGTCAGTCACACACACAACATGGAGGTCACGGATTACGAGTCCAAAAGCGCAGACCTAGACTTCAAAGCGGACGTTCCACACCCAACAGAAAACGCAGATCAGATTCAGCAAGCTGTCAGAAGCAGTGGAGGAACCGGGGAATTAAAAGAAAAGCAGGAAATGGACGACACTGACTGTCCTCCTCAAACATCCTCTCAAAACCCTTTCAATGTTCCTCATGTAGCTGTTTGCCAAAAAGAGCAAGTTGTCCAGCTACAGTCCAAGCTACAGGACAAAGTCGATACCGCATTTGAAGAAAGAGCGAACACTGGTGGTCTGGTTGTGGAAGGTTTGGAGCCAGAAGATAATCAGCAGAGCAGTTACAATCATGGAGATGATTTTGATGAGCCGGATGGACCACAAGGAATGATCATTTTTCCAAAGCTTGAAGACGTTCCCCCTAGTACTTGGAGCCGAGACCTTCAACTACAGTCCGCAGATGGTGGACAGCTAGAAAAACGCACGGACACACTAAGGAACACGGGTGAAGAGCTTAAGAAAGCCAACTGCTCCAACATGTCTTCATTAAAGAACCCAAAACCAAAAAGAGAGAAGAGGAGGAACGTGGAAGGACAGCCGAACAGAAGAATCGAGCAGTACGGCGCTGTGCTTTGTAACTGGTTAATGAATCAATGCAGCGGCAGTGAGAAGGAGTTCAAGAAATTATTCGACCGTATCTCAGTAAAACACGTAGTAGAACACAGCGAGTACCCGTTCTTCATAGCTGAAAACATCACGGTGTTTAAGAACCTACAAACTGGTGAAGAACAGATCATCGTCGTGAAGGATGAGAAGAAGAACTCCACAGAGACCACAAGTCTGATCCATTATCAGATGTTTGTGTGTGACATTCAGAAAACTGTCCTCTTAGGTTCTAAAGAGCCTAAAGAGAAGCAGATCGGCTTTGAGGAGTCCGAGGTTCCTGTAAATCGCTGCCTGAGGAGCATCCTGGAGGTGTTCGCTCCTGCTCTCGCGGTGTTCAAAAATATTCAGAGAAAAGAAAGACTGGACTCGTATCTGAAAACGATCGAAGGGCGGAAAGAAAATCCTCGTTAATGTATTTGTGGAGGATCATAAAACAGCGCATGGAACAGGAGTCATTTGCCAAGGTTGCAAAGCCAAACTGTCATCTTACGCTGGGAAAATACGTCCATTAGTTCTGATAAAATCCAATTGATATAACTGATTATTTTTCAATATTTTGAGTCTTTAAAGTTCACGGCTTCACACTGCAGCCCCGATCATGAATGTTTTTTAATCCATTGTTTTGTTTCCGCACTCATCGACTGGCTGATTAAGGATGTCTGTGCTGAAAATACCCAAAAAATAAATAAATATTTGCTGTTTTTCTTTCTTTTATTGATTTTTAAAACAATACCTGCACAAAGCTGTAGATTTTCTTCTATTTTTGCATATTTGTCACACAGAGGTTTCAAATCAAACTAGTTTTAATATCAGACAGACTGGAGTAATCATTCCAACCTTCTGAGAACGCATTCCAACAGAAGAACATCGTACCAATCTCATTGTTTATGGTTTTTTAGGTTTGACAGGGCAGTGGTAGCTCAGTAGTAAAGATACACAGTTAATCAAAAGGTCGCTGGTTTGAGCCCCACCACTGCCAAGCTGCCACTGTGTACTTCAGTGTCCTGCTCAGAAAACTGAAGCTGAAAGTTTTAAAGTTCATGTTCCACTAATTCAGTCACTGTATAAGATCAGCTGTTAATATTAATAAAATCTCAAGAATAAAACTGAACATTTTATCTGGATTTGATCGGTGTGTTTTTCTTCTTCATCACTCGTGTCATGATATGATTCCAGTAGTTTTCAGTCGTGTTGGACTTTGCCTCATTGTGACGTCCACACACTTTATTATTCCAACCGCAGTGAGGGTCACAAGAACCTCGGTAAACTAACACAGAGCTCCACAATCCAACCACCACAAAGGTAAGTGAAGATTTACCACAGAGATCAGCTTCTAAAATCAGAACTTTGTGCTTTTAAAGCTCTACAGGTTTAATAATAGAGATTATTTACTGTTTTAAGTTTACTTACTTACATCAGACAGATTCTGTTTAGTCAAGAGAGATATGATTAGCTGCAAAATTTACAGTTTTATGTTTAATTTTCCCCTTTTATTTAAGTTTTGTGTTGATTCTGTCGCTAATGTGGAAATAAAACAAAGAAAACAACGTGGACGCCTGAAACGAATTATTGACGTTTCTGTTTGTATTTCTGTAACATTCGTGTAACAAAAGTAATGATGAACACATGACAGCAGGTTTTAATAAACCCACATTTGTTGAATAGATTTAAAAATAGTAAAACTTTAAAGTAAATATAAACCACACCCACGAACTACAGGAAATCTACAGAGAACTTCACACGTGTTGGAGAAGGCAGCGCTGCTGTGTAACCGACAGAGGCCGCCAAAGTGCACAGAATTCAATCCTAACTGAGACACTAAAAAATCACTTCTATTCTACGTACATCACATTGCCAAAAGTATTCGCTCACCTGCCTTCACAAACATATAAGCTTGAGTTCATCCTGAAAAACTTACTGTATAGAAGCACTTTGTAGTTCTACAATTACTGTTTTTCTACATGCTTTTTAACCTGCTTTCACCCTGTTCTTCAATAGTCAGGACCACCACAGAGCAGGTATTATTTAGGTGGTGGATGATTCTCAGCACTGCAGTGACACTGACATGGTGCTGGTGTGTTAGTGTGTGTTGTGCTGGTATGAGTGGATCAGACACAGCAGCGCTGCTGGAGTTTTTAAATACCGTGTCCAATCACTGTCCACTCTATTAGACACTCCTACCTAGTTGCTCCACCTTGTAGATGTAAAGTCAGAGACGATCGCTCATCTATTGCTGCTGTTTGAGTCGCTCATCTTCTAGACCTTCATCAGTGGTCACAGGACGCTGCCCACGGGGCGCTGTTGGCTGGATGTTTTTGGATGGTGAATGATTCTCAGTCCAGCAGTGACAGTGAGGTGTTTAAAAACTCCAGTAGCGCTGCTGTGTCTGATCCACTCATACCAGCACAACACACACTAACACACCACCACCATGTCAGTGTCACTGCAGTGCTGAGAATCATCCACCACCTAAATAATACCTGCTCTGTGGTGGTCCTGTGGGGGTCCTGACCATTGAAGAACAGGGTGAAAGCAGGTTAAAAAAGTATGTAGAGAAACAGATGGACTACAGTCAGTAATTGTAGAACTACAAAGTGCTTCTATATAGTAAGTTATTTAGGATGAACTCAAGTTCAAATGCGTGTGAAGGCAGGGGAGCGAATACTTTTGGCAATATAGTGTACCTCAGTTGGGTGAAACAACGATTTGCAATTTTTAAAATCTGCTCAATAAAAATAGTCAAGACAAGATTTTTCAATTAATACATTTTAATTGTTTTATGTACCATGGATTCAGAAAGTTTAGTTTTATTCTTTTTTTTTCTCGTTATGTGCAGGATCCAGACTGATGAAGCTATGGGTGCACTGAGTAAGTTCAGAAATATTATAAATATTCTCTGGCATCCTTCCGTCTTCGGGAGACGATGGTGTAGCATCCGTTGCGGGTAAATTTATTTGCACCTTCTCGAGTGGCTGTACAAGCCAACCCTTGCGTGGCCTCCCGGCTACAGTTGCCCAGACAAATTGAGTCGCACGCTGTGGTTGAGATTGCCGCGCCTTCCTTCTGGCTTTCTTGTCAGCAAGATGCTTGAACCTGTCCTCCTCTGCTTTCTGAGTACCCCGTCTAAGAGCAAGTCGCCAGGCTGTACGGTCTTCAGCGCTGGAATCCCACGAACTAGGGTTGATGCCGCATAATTTCATGTCCCTCTACATTATAAATATTATAAATAATATAACTGAGGGGTTCTGCCATCGCTCAAAACTTCAAAACTTTATTCAGAATTGCCAGTCAGTTAAAAAAAAACATTTCTCAAAGCAAGATTGCAAATAATTTGGGTAATTTATCATCTACTGTACTTAATATTGTAAAAAGATTCAGGGAACAATCTCAGTCAATGTAGAGCAAGGCTGGAAGCCACTGTTAAACATACAAGACTTTCATGCCCTCACATATTGCATGAGAAACAGTCAGTTATTGTTTGCTTTAGTCAATTGAAAATAAATGTTTTATATTGATGGTTTTTCACTACCTGATTGATGTCTGAACTTAAAACAGATCTCAGGATTGCATCCACCACTGCCAAACTGGAAGAATGGGTCTCAGATCCCAGAAACAGCCAGAACCTGATTGATGACCTGGAGAAGAAGCTCGCTCAGGGTGAAATGGAGGCTCTGGAGGATTATCTGAAGGATAAGAAGCTGAAAAGGAGTCTGTGTTTTTATGCTGATGATGTTGATAAGATTAGAAACAACGATGAACTCGGGTGGTTCCTTGACGTGATGAACGGTACTAAATTCCCTAAAAGTGTACTGGATTTGTTTTTTCAGAACACAGACTACAACCCACCAAATAATTTGAAGATGGAAGTGCACCCAGAAATCTACACTGATTTTAGACTAGATTTTAGAAAGAATAACGACTTAGCCACACCGGGTGGAGAAAACGTGGCTCCTAATCAGCAGAGAAACACAGGTACATCTGGGGTAGTGAACGAGGGGAAACAAGAACCCTCGCCCAGCAATAACGCACCATCGGCTAGAAATAAAAACAACGTGCTTCTGGACTGGGCAGTGAAACAAAGCAACGTCAGTGAGAAAGAGCTCAAGCAGGTTTTTGAGAACATCTCAATGAAAAACGTGGTGGAACACAGAGAGTATCAGTTTTTTGTAGCTGAAAATGTCATGGTCTACAAGAAGCCAGAAACCGGAGAACAAGAAATCCTCGTCGTCACTGATGAAAACTCGGTCAGAATGACAAATCTGATTCATTATCAGATGTTTGTGAGTAACATTCACAAATCAATCGTGTTAAGTACCGAGGAACCTAAAGAGCAGCACATCAAGTATAACGAGACTCTGGTTCCTACCAGTCTGTGTCTCAGGTGCATTTCAGAGGTTTTCCAACCCGCTCTGGCCGTCTTCAAAAAAGTTCAGAGAACAGAGAAGTTTTCACACCTGAAAACAAACGAGTAATAATAAACCTCAGTGATCTCAGTTCATCTCAGTGCACGTGGAACATCATTCTGTTCATTTATTTATGTTTTATAGAATAAAAGTTCATTTTCTGGCTGTGACCTGCAGTAAATGTAAAATGTTTGTGCAACGTGTGTAAATTCCACGATTTGTTGATTTTTAGAGTGAAGATAAAGAGTTCTCTACACTATTGTTTATCACATCTGCACAATCTGATGCATCTGATGACTGTTTGTCACATATATATTATAATTCATGTGCAAAAATGATGGTAATTCTGCTATTTGTTTGTTTTCATTTAACAAAGTAGACACCTATTTTTACCTGACAGTGGATAGTTCTGGAGAACACAACGTGTTTAAAGCACAAATCAGTCATGTGATCGACACGCCCCCATAAGCCCCTCCCTCCACCTCAGTGTTCACAAATAAAAACATGGCCATGATCTTATGATCCTATAGTTCTGAGGACGATCAACCTGCTGCTGATGTTCACTTAATAACCACCAGGTTGTGATGTTCTACAGCAGGGGTCATCAAACTACGGCCCGCAGGCCGTATACGGCCCGATGCTTTAATTTGACCGGCCCCTTTAACCACAGCAGCAATACATGTTGTCTGGCCGCTGTTCATCTTCGAACTCACAGTATTATAACGGGAAAAAAATAACAGAGGAAACAAAAATTGGCCACCCGGAGTCTCAGTAGATTATACGGCAGCGATCCAGCGGGTGGCGCTCCAAGCATGAGGGGAGTGATTGGTGCATCAATAGAGAGATGAGTGACCGCAGCCACTGAACTGTGTTGCGAAGCAGTTAAGTGGGATTTCGTTATGAAAATCCTCGTGTCCTGTGTTAGTTTCATTAAAGCTAATGCTCTTAACTACAGGCAGTTTCAGGAATTCTTGTCTGAGCTGAAGATGTGCTTTACTGAGATCCGCTGGCTGAGTCGGGGCGAGTTTTGAAATGTTTTAACGACCTGCTCCCGGAGATCAACGCATCCAAAATCAAAACTCAAACACATTGTTTAATTTTTATGCTTCTCTTTCCATTGTGAGCTCCCCGATCTCAATAAAACATGCACTCAAAGTAACTACCGTTTTCAGGAGCATCTACTTCTGTGTGCAGACTTGAAATTGAAACACCTTAAATCTCCAACCAGATCCAGACTCACTGATCAACATTTATTAGCTGTTATGACTGGCAGTAACAAATATGGAACCTGACGTTTACTGTCGTCAGGCAAAAGCAGGCTCACAGTTCACACTGATTTTTTTAAGGAAACACTGTATGAGGAAGGATAATGGAAATTATTAAAATAAATAAAAATTTCTGCATTATCATTATGAACTACAATTATACAAAGCACAGACAATACATCCAGTATACATAGAAAATAGCTTTTTTGGGTGTGTTTACTATTTCACCTGCGGTCCGGCCCCCCGAAACACTGAAGAACAGTAATCTGGCCTTTCGGTTAAAAAGTTTGAGGACCCCTGCTCTACAGTATGTAGACTCCTGACCATGAGACAAGCAATTCCACAACAAGCGACATTAATATTCAGCTGCAGCTATAACAGACTTTCAGATTATCAACCTTTTAGAAATCTAGTTTTTTAGCTTTGGCAGGGCAGTGGTAGCTCAGTAGTAAAGGTACCAGACAGCTGATCAACAGGTCACACGTTTAAGCCCCACCACTGCCAAGCTGCCACTGTTGGGCCCCTGAGTAAGACCCTTAACCCTCAATTGTGTGCATTATATTCAGTCACAAGTGTAAGACGCTTTGGATAACAGCGTCCGCTAAGTGTTATAAATGTAAATACTGAATAAGATTTTTATGTGAAGGAACTTCAGTGTTCATGTAAACTGAAAATGAAAGTATTCAGTCACTGTATAAGATCAGTTATATAACAGTTGTTTTACCAGTTATGTTGAAACTAGTGTGTGGTGGGATTTGGATTATAAAAGGGTGTGGATGATAGAATAAGGCACAGTTCTGTCTGAGCTCCACAATCGCCAAAAGGTAAGTAAAGATTTACCACAAACAACAGCTTCTACAATCAGAACTTTGTGCTTTTAAAGCTCTACAGGTTTAATAATGAAGATTATTTTAGGTTTACTTACTTACATCAGACAGAAAGGAAAATAACAATTCTGTGAAGTTTGGAAATACGATTAGCTGGAAAACTTAGACTGTTTCACTGTTAATCTTTCCTTTTTTTCTTCAAGTTGTTGTGTTGATTCTGTTGCTAATGTGGAAATAAAACAAATAAAAAAAAGTGGACGCCTGAAACTAATTATTGACGTTTCTGTTTGGCTTTCTGTGACAAAAATAATGAAAGTGCATGACAGCAAGTTTTAATAAACCAGTGATGTTCCAAACAGTGATGCCATTTTCAGTGCATGTTTCCTTAAATGTGGAAATTCCTGAGCACTTATATTTTGCTTGTAGAACTCTAGCAGGTCCATGTTGCTGTGCCTGGCACGTAACTGACAGTTATTTTTAAGTTCAATGACCTCTAGCTGCATGCACTCTGGTACATCAACTGCATTTACATTGAATGGTGTTGCAAAAACGTTAAGATCTTGTTCTTTTGCTTTCACATCTTGAAATCGTTGGGAAAACACCTGTAGCTAATGAGCACATTCCTTTGCATATTCTGTTGTTCTCTCAGGCACAGGATTGTGATCATGAAGAGTAGGGAAACGCCCAATGTTTTCCTTTTCGAGTTGCATATGCCACAACTTTAACACTGAGCTCTGACAAACAGCTTGTGATGTCAACCATGAACGCCAAACCACAGAGCCACTTGACATCACTGAGTTTTTCCACATATTTCCCTTTCATTTCAATGAAACTTTTTACAGCATAAGATAAGATAAGATCAGATAAGATAGCCTTTTATTATCCCACAGGGGGAAATTTGTAGTGTTACAGCAGCTTTCAAGAATATAAAAATAGAAAATTACAAAAAGTGTTCATACGTATGTACAGATATATTAAAAAGTAAGAATATGTAAAAAATTACAAAAATATAAACAGTATTTATGAAGGAAGTTAACCAAATATTGCACAGTTATTAAAAAGTATTGCACAAAGTACAGCAGGTACAGCAGGTATTGCACATAATTTAAAAGTAATTGCACAGAGAATATTGGAAACCAAGTGAATTATTGTGATGGTAATTGTCTACGTTTGGGGCGGTGCTGGTTGTATAGCCTGACAGCAGAAGGAAGAAAGGAGCTGCGATATCTCTCCTTTGAGCAACGCGGCTGAAGAAGCCTGTCGCTAAAGGAGCTGCCCAGTGCAGCCACAGTTTCATGCAGTGGGTGATCAGTGTTCTCGATTAAGGATGACAGCTTGGTCATCATCCTTCTCTCCCCCACTGCTTCCACCGAGTCCAGGGTGCAGTCAGGACAGAACTCGCCTTTCTAATCAGTTTATCCAGTTTCTTCCTGTCTGCTGCTGTCATGCTGCTGCCCCAGCAGATAACGCCATAGAAAATGGCTGATGCCACCACCGAGTCATAAAAAGAGTTGAGAAGGGCCCCCTGTATTCCAAAAGACCAGAGCCTCCTCAACAGATAGAGTCTGCTTTGGCCCTTCTTGTACAGAGCCTGTGTATTATCCGACCAGTCCAGTTTATTGTTAAGGTGAACACCCAGGTACCTACAGGAGTTAACAATCTCGATATTCCGTCCCTGGATGTTCACCGGTTTCAGTGGATGTGGTTTAAACCTTCGAAAGTCCACTACCAGCTCTTTTGTTTTGCTGGTGTTGATCTCGAGGTGGTTCTGTCCACACCAGTCTACAAAGTTCTTGGTGAGTTCCCTATACTCACTGTCGTCTCCATCCAGGATGTAGCCAACAACAGCCGAGTCATCGGAGAACTTCTGAAGGTGACAGAATTAAAAAAAAAAAAAAAAAGAAGCATCACTGAGTTTATAAAATCGCTTCAACATGTTCGCCCTGCTTAGCCATCGCACCTCACAGTAGTTAACCAAATCTCCATAGTCTGTTTCCAGGCTTTTCAAGAATTCCTTGAATTGTCCGTTATTCAGCCCTCTACTTTTAATGAAGTTCACACAGGAAACAACCATCGCCATCACATCTTTCATACACAGTGACTGTGAGCGCAGATTTTCTTGGTGAATGATACAGTGATGTAACTAAATTGCTTGGATCCAGACCAAGACGTGTCATTTCTTTTTTCAGAAATGCCACCAATCCTTTATGTGTCCCCACCGTAGCTGGTGCACCGTCTGTAGTAACTCCACTTAGTTTGTTGAGAGATAAATCATAGGAGTGCACTGTTATTATTAGCTTTTCAAAAATGTCCTCACCTCTGGTTGTATCCTGCACGCCCTCCAATGAAAGTAAATTCTCTCTCGTCTCAAAAGCCGCCGTAATTCCACGTACAAAAAATGCCAGCTGGCTGGTATTTGTTATGTCTGTCGTCTCGTCTAAAGCCAGCGAGTAAAACTCGAAATCCGTGATAGAATCTTTTAGAGAGTTGTTAATATCCTCTGCCATATCACCAATACAATCAGACACTGTCCAACAGGAACGGCTAACGTTCTGAAATAGTTTTAACTTTTCTGGAGCCAATATTTTAGCACTCCTTCATAAACTCGCCATCAGAATAAGGCTTCAGTCGTTTTGTGATCAGTTCACTCACCACATAACTGCATCATCAATTTCAGGATTCAGAAGTTGTCAGTGCGCTCTCAGTGCAGGTCCCAAGTCTGGGTAGAACTAGGAGGGTTATGTCAGGGTATTTGGGAAAAACATTTTTTTTTTTTTTTTTTTGTGGAACGTGATCAAATCCTGATATTTTCTTTACAGATCTTCATATCTTATCAACAAAAGAAAGAGACACCGGATTCAAACTGTTATGGCTGCAATAAGTAAGTTCAGAAATATTATAAATAATATCTGGGCTTCTGTCGTGGCTCAAAACCTCAAAACTTCATTAAGAATTGCAAGTCAGTACAAAAGAACATTTCTCAATGTTGTTTCATTAACTGAAATCATTCAGCGTGACTAACATACAGTAACTGAGGCTATTAAAACGTTTTTACAGCACTGTAGGTGCACAAGGACATTAGGAACATTCAATCCATACTGCTTGCTTTAGCCAATTAAAATAAAAGTTTTATATTGATGGTTTTTCACTACTTGAAATTGTTGTCTGAATTTGAAACAGATCTCAAGACTGTATCCACCACTGCCAAACTGGAAGAATGGGTCTCAGATCCCCAAAACAGCCAGAAACTGATTGATGACCTGGAGAAGAAGCTCGCTCAGGGTGAAATGGAGGGTCTGGAGGATTATCTGAAAGACAAGAAGCTGAAAAAGAGTCTGTGTCTCACTGCTGATGACATCGATAAGATTAGAAACAACGATGAACTTGGGTGGTTCCTTGATGTAATGAATGACGCTAAAGTCCCTAAAAGTTTACTGGATTTGTTTTTTCAGAGGAACACAGACTACGACCCGTCAAATCATTTACAGGCGTGTGAGGTGGGAGAAGAACCCTCAGCCAGTAGTTCTGCACCTTCAGCTACGAACAAGGACAATGAAAAGCTTAGAAGAAAGGAAGTGCAGGAGCGAGTTCTTGTGAATTGGGCAATGAAACAATGTGATGGGAGTGAGAAAGAGTTAAACAAGGTTTTTGAGGACATCTCAATTAAAAACGTGGTGGAACACAAAGAGTACTTATTTCTTGTAGCTGAAAATGTCATGGTGTACAACAAACCACTGACTCAAGCACAGAAAAACCTCATAACAAACAAGAAGATACAAATTGATGAACGTAAAATCCTGGTCATCACTGATGAGAAGAGAAACTTGGTCAGAATGACGAATCTGCTTCATTATCAGATGTTTGTGAGCAACATTCACACAACATTCCTGTTAAGTTCTGAAGAACCTAAAGAGCAGCACATCAAGTATAACGAGACTCTGGTTCCTACCAATCTGTGTCTCAGGTGCATTTCAGAGGTTTTCCTCCCCGCTCTGGCCATCTTCAAAAAAATACAGAGAAAAGAGTTTTCACACCAGAAAACAAACGAGTAATAATAAACCTCAGTGATCTCAGTTCATCTTAGTGCACATGGAACATCATTCTGTTCATTTATTTATGTTTTATAGAATAAAAGTTCATTTTCTGGCTGTGACCTGCAGTAAATGTACAATCTTTAAAACGCTTTGATGATTTTGACTTTTAGTAAAGATGTTCTCTACATTTTTGTTTATCACATATGTAACATGATTTATGTGCAAAAATAATAATTGTGATATTTTCTTTTGTTTTCTTTCAATAAAGTAAAGACACACCGCTCATTATTTCCCTGTTCTTGTTGTTGAGAGAAAAGTGGACAGTTCTGGAGAACACAACATGATTAAAGCACAAATCAGCTAGTTATGTGATAGACACGCCCCATGAGCCAAATCCACCACCACCAAAAAAGCCAGATTTTATTACTTTTTAGGTCTACTGGTCGATGCACTTTGTAATGGGCTCAATTAAACTAGCCCATGTAGCAGAACATTGCTAAAGGAACATACCATAAATTCAAATATGCTTAAGCTTAAAATGAGCCTAAAAAGAGGCGGCACAGTCATTCAAAGTTAGTTCAAAAGTTTTTGGAGAGAAAATTTTTTAGCAGTTTCAGCAGTTTTAGTTTTTGGAAGAGTTTTAGAGCTCTTCTTGAGTTCAGTCCACCCGCAGTGGATGCAGAATGCAGCTCGCTCAGTAGAGTTAAAGAGATTGTGCCGACACACGAGTCGGCTCAGTTGACTCAGTTTACCGTTCGTGTTTTTGCAAGTTTGGATTTAACTTGAACTTTACCACCGGCTGCGTGTAAAGAATCCAACCTCTTCACCGAACTGCACAACACGTGCTGACCTTTGTGCTCCGCTCCTGTGGGAGGAAACCGGAGCTCCCAAAGGAAACCCACACTGACACGAGGAGAACATGCAAACTCCACACAGAAAGGCCCCACCTATGGATCTAACCCAGGACCTTCTTGCTGTGGGGCGACAGTAGGACTGGGCGATATATCGAGATTTTATAAAATATTGATATATTTTCATACGCGGTATAAGATAAGACAATATCGCGTATATCGATATAGATGTCACGTTCCAATTAGATCCGACAGTTCGTCTTTTTCTTCTCCCAGTTTGTCTCTGCACATGTTCTCCTGCCCCGCCCCTCTCCCTCACTGCCCCGCCCCTCTCCCTCACCGAACACAACTCGCCCCTCCCCACCGCCAATTCTTTCTGCCCTCAGAACACATTTCTGTAAGTAAAACTCCCATGATCGCATGGAGACGGTGGACGAGCTGCTTAGTAAAAAGAATAATAACGGCTCAGTTATTTGGAGATGGTTTGGATTCAGTGGAGAAGTGTTAGATGAGCAGCAGAATAATGTATTCTGTAGAGAATGCCAAAAACAAGTCCAGACAAAAGGTTCCAGCTCCGTGTACCTTCATTCGTTTTTCACTTCAAATCCCAAAGTTGAAAAACAAGAAAACGAGTCGTATTTATTTCATATATAAACAGTGTAAATCATGCAAGTGTTATAAACAGTAATAATAACGTAACGACGCGTCTCCTGTTGTTCTGATTCGTGTGTGTACATGTGATGTGCATATATAGATATTTGCTCTATCTGTAAAAAACAAACATTATGGAGAGTGATTTCTGTACTGGATGTTGTACGTGGTCGTGTTAGTTTATACAGTTTGTCGGCCAATAAACAACCAAAAATTAACAAAATTGCATGAACTAACTCTGCAGTAAACACGGAGCAAACAGCAATTAAACAACAAATAAAGCTGTTAAATAATAATAAAGTGCATGAAGCAGAACGCTGATTAAAATGCATTAAATGTTGTAATAGTTACACAGTAACATGAACGATTAGTTATGCCTGGATTACAGAATTGAGTTCTATACGTTAAAAAATAATAATAATTAATGTAAATGTTAAGGCTACTGATGTAAAACAATGTATAAAGTCCAAACATGTGAGGGGGGGCAGGTTTAACGAGAACGGGCTACTTTTAACAAGCTCAGTGCAAAACAACAAAAGAACATAAGCACAGCCGGAGACGGTGTCTTTTCTGATCTCTTCCCTACACACTCACTCCCTGCGCCCTATAGTGCACTTAACATTCTTAAAGGGCCAGACTATATATTTGTAATTCACATTACACAACAGGAGATACGTTTACAACAAACTTTTTCTTTTTTTTTTTTTTTTAAGGAAAAATAGTTCCTGTGTGAAGCTTCCCCAGCATGAATATTAATAAAAATGCCTGTAAAAAAAAATTGGAACATGAAGCTTTGTCTGTGTCTTTTTGTTATTACCTTATGGGATGAAAAAATATCGAGATATATATCGTATATCGCCATTCAGCTAAAAAATATCGAGATATTATTTTTGATCCATATCGCCCAGCCCTAGGCGACAGTGCTACCCACTTAGCCACCGTGCCACCCTTGTCACTGTTGGGCCCTTAACCGTCAATTACTTAAACAATATACTGTCACATTACTGTAAGTCTCTTTGGATAAAAAGTCTCTGCTAAATCAACTATTAATAAAAATAACATGTATTATATTTTTTATGCTACACAAAGAAGTGTGTTATGAAAACCTGAAACCCCCAGGACCATTACACACTCCAACTAGGGTCATAAACGTTTGTCTAAACCGTAACCCTGCTTCAAGTTTCAGACTCAAACACCACGCATTGTTCAAGCAAGACTGTCGACTTTATTTAGATCAAATGAGCACAGTTTAATCTTCACGTCTAATGAATAAGAAATAAAAGTGGCTTTAAAGTAAAACAAGACCTTCAGGAGAGAGAAGGATGCTGATCAATCACAATGGGGACTGCTGGATCTATTTTCTGATTAAACTAAACAATAAATCAACTCCTGAATCTGTTTTCTAACTGAACTAAACAATAGAGGGACTCCTGGATCCGGGTCCTGATTGAAATGAACAGTAAAGCGACTACTGGATCTGTTTTCTAAAGTAAATAAACAATAGATCGACTCCTAGATCTGTTTTGTATATTAACTGAGCAGCAGAGGGGCTGCTGGATCTATTTCTAAATTAACTGTCTGATTCCCATCACCTGCTGGATCTGTTTTCTATATTAAGTGAATAATAGAGGAACTCCTGTTCTGATTGAAACGAGCAGCAGAAGGGCTGCTGGATCCATTTTCTTGTTGTTCGTCAGTCTCTAAGCGAGGCCGGCCCAGCTGGTGAGAAGCGGATGCTTGTTTCCGATGTTCGGGTCGTATTTGGACGCGGCGGTGACCGAGATGAGCAGCGTGAAA
This sequence comes from Trichomycterus rosablanca, assembly GCF_030014385.1. Taxonomy (NCBI): domain Eukaryota; kingdom Metazoa; phylum Chordata; class Actinopteri; order Siluriformes; family Trichomycteridae; genus Trichomycterus; species Trichomycterus rosablanca. The sequence continues at coordinate 999,473 of NC_085996.1, forward strand.
GATATTTAGAGAGAGAGAGAGAGGAAAGGGGAGAGGGAGATTCAGGAGGCGTCGGACGGCACGTGTTCCTCGAAGCCCTCGCTCTCTCTCACCAGCGCCCTCTCCAGGATGACGCGCCCCTCTTTGTAGCGCTGGCTGTCCTCGGTGGCGAACTCGTAGATCCAGCCCAGCTTACTGTTGCAGTTTTTACAGCTGACGTCTCGCACCATGTGCCTCCCTGTGAGCATGACGCGGTCCTGGACCTCGCTGTACTGCAGGTTCACCACCTGGAGGAGGAACCAGCACAGAACAGTAATTATGGATGGACTGAGTAATATCTCGTTATTCTTACTTTTTGGAAACAAGTCCGAAATCTCTGATGCTGCTGCTTGTCATGTGATAGACACGCCCTCATGAGCTATGTCTGAAGTGGGGCTTGAACCAGCCTCTGATCTCTGTCCTGATTCCTATCAACAAGTTTGCAGTCACTGTTCCTCCTAGCTGATATGTCAACAATTAATTTTGCGATTTGAGTAAAAAAAAAAAAGCTAAATCCTGTCACGTCTGCACACCTTGTTGAAGAGGAAAGCCCGTCCTGTCGCTCCGGTGAAGCGTGTGGAGATGAGCTCGGAGCGGTTGGTCAGGATGGTATCGCAGTTGGCGCAGGAGAAGAGGCGAGTGCCTCCGATGTGATCCAGGAAGATACGACCCATCGTGCTGCAACGAGGAAAACAAACACGTCAAGAGTTAGGGACACGACCTGTGAACTAACTGGTACGTATTTATTAATGTGATGTGTGATCAAATCTGACAAACACAAATTTAATCAATTACATTATATATTAAGCTTGTATTAGATCCAACAAACTCACATCAGGTCGGAGAGGAGTAACAACTACAGTGAAAAGAATTATTTGTTGATAAATTATTTACTGTGTTTTAAATTCACTATTTTTAGTACAAACCAAAAAAATACTATACATAGAAATGATCTATTATTTATTATCTATTATGGTGGGACCAAAACTACCAATTACTAGATATTACACACTTTTCTTTACACCTTAGTGGTAATTCAGATAAAATCAGAATAAAGTATTTGTGTATTATAATATTACAGTAAGCACTGTACTATACTGTTTTATCCTATATTTTTGTTTGAATAAATGTTTTTATTAAGTAAAAATTATAAATAAAACGTCTAATATAGAACCCAAAGTAAGGGCACGATTTCTGTTTAAGTGTTTAATTTCACATACTGTAAAAAAATAACATGTTAGGTGTGTTATAGCTATAGAAACACCCCGGATTACATGTTTTATGTGAATAGAATATGGTAAATTCAGTACATAAATGGAAGAATTAGCTCAAGACGGTATCGCGATATTATAACCGTATCGCCCACCTCTAAAACTTGTTTGTCAAAGCCAAAAGAAAGACATTATTCATGTAGTTACACAAAACGACAACATGCCTACAACATTAACCAAACATACCACATTTATTATGATTTAAATATGCAATTTTGACATGTCGCAGTGTTAGAATCTGAAAGAAAAGAAAATATAAACAACGCTGATAAGCTAACAGCTAAAGCTAACCAGCTGTCTGAATGTGAACACGTCTCACCGTGTCTGTTGTTCTAATCCAATCCGTCTGATTAATAATCTGGATTTGATCAGAACAGAGTTTTATGGTTCCTTGTGTCCCTGTTAAGCCTTTTATATTGCTGTATTATATTCTCGCTGCTGTGTTAGGCTGTTGTTTACAGAGACTCTCTCTGTCTGACTGTGCTGTGTTGTTACGCGCTCAGCTGTTCCGCAGCCTAACAGCAACATCCGCTGTTACGACCGAAAACGTTCCTTGCGAAATATAGTTTTACGCATGCGCATCGTGATATATTTAATTCCGCTGCAACGGTGTTGCGTCGAAAACTGTTTCAGTTGGAAGAGGCATAACAGACAGTTGCGCGCATGCGCATGTTTACATTCTGTCAGCATACTGAAGCTGCAGTGTGAACGTATAAAATATTAAACTTTTATTTTTGCTGTTAATCACATTTAAACCAATAACATAAAATGAATGTAATTAAAGAGCGAATTAATAATGAATACTAGAATTACTGATTCAAAAGGTGGTCGAGTAGTGCCGCACAACAACTTGAGTCCTGGGGAACTGGGTTCGAGCCTCACCTTTGGTCAATGTTTGGAGTTTTCCATGTTCTTTCCAAAGCCGTGTGGATTTTCCCCGGGTTCTCTTACTGTATAAAATTACTTACTCATGTATATCTCAGGGCAAATAGAGCACTTTAAACTAGTACTGTTTAAATAGTGCTATATAAATAAAGGTTTATTATTATTATTCATCCAATATCACCGTCAGACTGCAAATCATTCATTTAAAATAAACAGACAGATTACAGTTGTTCAAGAGGCTGGAACTGATGATTAAAATCTATAAACATGTATTTATTATTTGTGTTTTATTATTATTTATGAAGACAAGCTTTATTTAAAGAAGCTCAGACAAATAAAGCTGTGTGTACACACATCATTTGATCTTTATTTAATTTTAGGATTTTAAAATGCAAAAGCAGCAACACGGCTAATTATGCTGGTGTGTCCTTTATTACCATAGATCAGCTTTTAATTAGCTAATGTGCTATACATTGTACACTGTACATATTCATGTGTAAACAGCTCAACAAGACTTTAATGCACCATGTGTGGTGTTAAATATTAATATTGATTTTTTTCCCTCTTATACACCCGAGGAACCAGCAGCAGCACTGAAGCTTCACTGCCTGGACCTGCAAGAACGTTCAGCACAGGCGATCCTGACCCGAGCACCCAGACCAAAGTCCAGCAGAACATCAGGGTTTAGTTAGTAATGAACCTGAAGGAATGGCAAGTCAGTCATGAACTAAACAAAATCATTTAATACAGCCGGACATTTCAGCAGCTAAAAACAACATACAAATGTGTTACAGATGTGTTACAGATGTGTTAGAGTTGTCATTATCTCAGATCTATTTCCTCTTTCTGGATGAAAGCACAGTCAGTCACGACTTCAGGTGCGAGGACTGTACTGACTGTAATCTAAAGGCACACAGGCTCGGTTCTGATAGTCTGAATCAGGTTCAGAGGGTCCGGAGCCGGTTCTGATGGTCTGAATCTGGTTCTGAGGGTCCGGAGCCGGTTCTGATGGTCTGAATCTGGTTCGGAGGGGGTTCGGAGCCGGTTCAGGTCAGTCAGACTTCAGGGCCTGCAGGACGGACTGAGGAACACGGCTGGTGTAGAACTGATGATCCTTCAGTGTTGCTAACACACCGGCCGAGTTCATGTGCTTCACATCAGCATCGTAGCGGTACGTGTTCCCGTGCATGTCCGTCAACTTTCCTACACACAAACAAACACACACACACACACACACACACACAAACAAACACACACACACACACACACTCTGCTGTAATTAAATGCACAAAAAAGTGTGTAAAAAAAGTAATTGCCCCCCTCTGATTGCCTCTGGTAGTGCGTTTACCTCCGACTGCATGCAGAATAGCCTCGGGTGCACAAGTGTCCCATTTCTTACAGCCCGGACTGGCGAACACGTACGCCGAGGCTTTTCCCTCCACCAGCTGGATGATCTGTTAGGATGAAGACCAGGAGATAATGTGTTCACGTGGTCAGGCTCATGGTGGGTCAGGTCTCCCCGGAATCACAGCACATCGCAAGCCCTGCGATGGATTGGCGTCCTGTCCGGGGTGCGCTACTCGTGAGTGAGGAAGCCGGACCCACCAAGACCCTGACCTGATTTATATTCGGCGGTTTTACTTAAGCACATCAACCGCTAGTGCAGCAGCCTTGCCCAGACAGCAGAGGGCGCACATAAACAGCAGCGATGAATCCCTCCCTCAGGCAAACCCAAGTGTGCCCGTGTGTGCGCCTGGCCAGGACAACAGCACCGCCTCTTCAACCCAAAAAGCTCGAGACCCCGGTGCTTGTGGGCTAGTTGAGCGGCGTCGCTATCACTATCGTTATTAACAGTATTCTCGTACCTTATTTCCAGCTCCGCCCACTCTGATGACATCATGAGGCTCCATGGCCTGCACCGCGTCCGTGACCAGTTTGTTGCTGTGAGAGCGAGTCGTGGTGACGATGCGCTTCCCCTCCGGCACGTCCTGCAGCTGGAACCCGAAGGCCCCCACGCCCAGCATTCCCCACAGCGTCCGGCCCAGAGGGGCCCCGGCGCCGGCCTGGTCAGGAATAAGAGGGGTCAGGGACTCGCCAGGGTCTCGACTCACTCACACACTCACTCACTGTATGGCACTCTGACCTGGTAGTTGTAGAAGGGCTGATTGATCACTCCAGCGATGGCCTTCCCTTTATAAGCGATACCTATTAGCACGGTCACATGATCCAGCAGCCCTGCCAACACACACACACACACACACTTCTCTTAGACAGATAATACACTCCTCATCCACATGCGTCATTGTGCTAAACAAATTAACATCCTGGGCACCCGGGACAGCGTTCTGTACCTCAGTGGTGCCATCGGAGGTTCCATTATGCCTGCTGGACGTTACTCAGTAGGCAGTGTATGGGGGGGCATGATCAGTGTTTCTCCAATCATCCAGAAATTCTTTTTACTGACAAAAATCACAATGTTCTTTCAAATGCTCTAAATAGGCACAAATTTCCACAGACATACTTCAAAGATCTGTGAGGGGCCTTCACAGAGTGACTGCTGTTCTAGCTAAAAATATCAGGGTCAATCTGTTTTAATACAGCTTGTTTTAGAAATGGGACGTCCAGCAAGCTTGTGGTCAGGCGTCCAAATACCTGGACACACTCTGAGGTGCTCGGGTGAAATGAACGAGGAGGCCCAACGTACTTGTTGGAACTCTGTGGGCCTCGAACCAATTCCCACTCATAACAGGGCCGTCCAATGATCGAGCGGCTACAGGGTACAGAGAGAGAGAGAGAGAGAGAGAGAGAGAGAGAGAGAGAGAAAGAGTGGATCAGTGCAGGATTAGGATCAGGAACTGAAAACAGAAACAGAGAGAGGAACGTGCAGAAGAAAGAAGACGGGGGGTGCAGGGGGGTGGGTATGGGGCATGACAAAATTACCCGCATGCAAATAAAAAGGGAAGTGACCTGGTGATAATCAGACTCAAGTATTGACATATACAATTACATTTTAAATAAATAAGGGTTAAGGGCCTTGCTTAGGGGCCCAACAGTGGCAACTTGGTGATGGGGCTCAAACAAGCGACCATACAAGTACTAGTGAAGTACCTCAATCTCTGAGCTACCAACAACCTGAGCATGGACACTGTCGTTTTCATTTCTGTCAATGTAAACAATTCCCATTTTCTAATTTCTACATTACTGCTATGTCACTGCTGCATTACTGCTATGCTATTGCTGCATTACAGCTACATCATTGCTACATTACTGCTATGTTATTGCTGCATTACTGTTACATTACTGCTGCATTACTGCTGCGTTTCTGCTGCATTACAGCTACATTAATACTGCTGCATTACTGTTGTTACTGCTGCATTACTGCTACGTTACTACTGCATTACTGCTACACTACTACTGCATTACAGCTATATTACTGCTATGTTACTGCTACATTGCTACGTTATTGCTACAATACCGTTGCATTACTGTTGTTACTGCTGCATTACTGCTGCATTACAGCTACATTAATACTGCTGCATTACTGTTGTTACTGCTGCATTACTGCTACGTTACTACTGCATTACTGCTACACTACTACTGCATTACAGCTATATTACTGCTATGTTACTGCTACATTGCTACGTTATTGCTACAATACCGTTGCATTACTGTTGTTACTGCTGCATTACAGCTACATTAATACTGCTGCATTACTGTTGTTACTGCTGCATTACTACTGCATTACTGCTACACTACTACTGCATTACAGCTATATTACTGCTATGTTACTGCTACATTGCTACGTTATTGCTACAATACTGTTGCATTACTGTTATGTTATTGCTGCATTACTGCTGCATTACTGCATTCCTTCATGGCTCTTCATTTACACTCAACAATCCCATTGATCAGAGAAGTCTGGGCAGCACTGAGGGTGGGCAGCGTGCAGGTAGGCATGGCAGAGACAGGGCTGATGGGACTCTCTTACCTTCAGTGTATTCTTTGGTGCCATCTAGAGGATCCACCCACACCACCAACTGTGAGAGAACCAATCAGAAGTGTGTTAACATGCTGCAGAACATTCTACACATCTCCAGAGACACGAGGTACGACGGTTTATATAAAGATTCATATTATAAACATTAAAGATGAGGTGAGTATGTGTGCACATTCACATTATTAGCACAATCTGTGGATTCAGAAAGTATTCAGAACTTTATTAGATCCACCTGTTACAATGTGAGTGAATTAAACACAGATAGGACAGGAACACCGGGGTCTATAAAAATTACACTGCAATATCAGGACATCTACCAAATCTATGTTCCTCATACCTCCTCCTCCTTCAGCCCGCTGTACTCATCCGGGCACGGCTTTTGTAAGATCACGTCGTGTTGGCTGGTCTCAATCAAGTCCTTGTCTACGGGTTCAGCTGGTAGATCCTGTACAACATGGATAAACAGCAGAACTGAGTTGAGTGTTTGTTCTTGATTTATTATGTTTATGGTGTGCATGGTGCAGGTTTCACGACTTGCTTATGAAGATGATAATGAGGAACACGGTTACCTCCTCACCAATGATGGTGATTCTGGGGAAACTCTTGGACAGTGAAGCACATATACTCATCTGTACGAGCCGGTCGGCCAGCGTCTGCACGTCGTTCGCACCCGTCTGAAACATAATCAGGACATTTTAACCTCATACATACACTATATGGGCATAAGTATTTGGACACCTGACCGTGAGCTTGCCAGACATCCTGTTTCAAAAACAAATGGTTTGATCTTCAGCTAGAACATCAGCCGCTTACAAGACTCTGAAGTACGCCTGTGTATGGGGATTTGTGCCCATTCAGAGTATTCAAAATGCATTAGTATGACTGGGCACTGATGTTGAGTAAGGCTGAGGTCGGGGCTCTGTACAGGACTGGAGCTTTTCTTCATGTCTTTATAGAGCTTTATCATGTTGGAACCCTAAACTGTTGCTGCAATGTTGAAAGCATATTATATCCTTTATATAATTGATTTATTACACCTATAAGCACTTGTTGTGCTAAAACACGTGGATTCAATATTTAGAAGGGGGCGTCCCATTAAAGAAACGTTCAGTTGCTCTTTAGATGTTCTTGTATCCATCAGATGCTTTTCTTTATTTCTTTCTAATTATATAAATCAACACTGATTCTTATCTGGATTCACATACAGTGTATCACAAAAGTGAGTACACCCCTCACATTTCTGCAAATATTTTATTATATCTTTTCATGGGACGACACTGTAGACATGAAACTTGGATATAACTTAGAGTAGTCAGTGTACAACTTGTATAGCAGTGTAGATTTACTGTCTTCTGAAAATAACTCAACACACAGCCATTAATGTCTAAATGGCTGGCAACATAAGTGAGTACACCCCACAGTGAACATGTCCAAATTGTGCCCAAAGTGTCAATATTTTGTGTGACCACCATTATTATCACTGCCTTAACCCTCCTGGGCATGGAATTCACCAGAGCTGCACAGGTTGCTACTGGAATCCTCTTCCACTCCTCCATGATGACGTCACGGAGCTAGTGGATGTTAGACACCTTGAACTCCTCCATCTTCCACTTGAGGATGCGCCACAGGTGCTCAATTGGGTTTAGTCCATCACCTTTACCTTCAGCTTTCTCAGCAAAGCAGTTGTCATCTTGGAGGTTGTGTTTGGGGTCGTTATCCTGTCGGAAAACTGCCATGAGGCCCAGTTTTTGAAGGGAGGGGATCATGCTCTGTTTCAGAATGTCACAGTACATGTTGGAATTCATGTTTAACTCAATGAACTGCAGCTCCCCAGTGCCAGCAACACTCATGCAGCCCAAGACCATGATGCTACCACCACCATGCTTGACTGTAGGCAAGATACAGTCGTCTTGGTACTTCTCACCAGGGCGCCGCCACACATGCTGGACACCATCTGAGCCAAACAAGTTTATCTTGGTCTCGTCAGACCACAGGGCATTCCAGTAATCCATGTTCTTGGACTGCTTGTCTTCAGCAAACTGTTTGCTGGCTTTCTTGTGCGTCAGCTTCCTTCTGGGATGACGACCATGCAGACCGAGTTGATGCAGTGTGCGGCGTATGGTCTGAGCACTGACAGGCTGACCTCCCACGTCTTCAACCTCTGCAGCAATGCTGGCAGCACTCATGTGTCTATTTTTTAAAGCCAACCTCTGGATATGACGCCGAACACGTGGACTCAACTTCTTTGGTCGACCCTGGCGAAGCCTGTTCCGAGTGTAACCTGTCCTGGAAAACCGCTGTATGACCTTGGCCACCATGCTGTAGCTCAGTTTCAGGGTGTTAGCAATCTTCTTATAGCCCAGGCCATCTTTGTGGAGAGCAACAATTCTATTTCTCACATCCTCAGAGAGTTCTTTGCCATGAGGTGCCATGTTGAATATCCAGTGGCCAGTATGAGAGAATTGTACCCAAAACACCAAATTTAACAGCCCTGCTCCCCATTTACACCTGGGACCTTGACACATGACACCAGGGAGGGACAACGACACATTTGGGCGCAATTTGGACATGTTCACTGTGGGGTGTACTCACTTATGTTGCCAGCTATTTAGACATTAATGGCTGTGTGTTGAGTTATTTTCAGAAGACAGTAAATCTACACTGCTATACAAGCTGTACACTGACTACTCTAAGTTATATCCAAGTTTCATGTCTATAGTGTTGTCCCATGAAAAGATATAATGAAATATTTGCAGAAATGTGAGGGGTGTACTCACTTTTGTGATACACTGTACATCGAAACGAAGAGTTTTTTAGGTGGCAGAGGATCCCTCAGGTCTCTGACGAGGATAGAGCCGTTAGTAAAAAAAAAAGACTGGATTAATAATAAACAAAATGAAAGTATGAACGCTTCACTGGGCCGTGCTTACCTTCTCTATAATTCCCAGGTCTCCTTTTTGCAGGACATTCCGTACAATTGTTCCAGCCTTTTCAGCAACGGTGTAGGCCGAAGCCAAGAGCCGCATCACCACCGTCGTACTGCCAGCCATCGCTGCCCACAACTGAGAAACGTATACAAAGAAATCTCAACTGTGCTTCAGTTCATTATTTTACTACGTCAAGGAACCACACCCAACCAAACATGCACGAGTTGTGCAAAGTCACAGTGATAAAGCCAGAGAGTCCGTGGAACAGGGCCTAGGTATGCCTGACGAGAAACAGAATAAACTAGTGTAGAACACGGTGCATCAGTGGACTATACAAAGCACATACAGGGAAAAACAAACCTGCAGCTATATATTAGTACATAGAAGCTAATAATCTCCTTATTCAAGGTCTGAATGGGTCTTTGTGGAGTGCTGAAGATTTTCAAGATGAATGATCTTTGCAGAGATGAAGAATGTGGTGATGTACTTAACACCCTGAACTCCAGAACGTTCTCATTAATCTTTAATAACACTTTAACTTTATTCTGGTGTTTATCAAACCCCAGTTGAACACTTAGCAGTACGCATAAAGGTATTATCACTTAAAAACTGATCACTGATAAATCACTGATTTTGACCATACTGAACAGGTGGAGGCAGAAATTATGGGTTAAAAGCATCCTTTGGCTGTCTTTAAACATTAATTTGTCCAAATGTGGATATATGTGGTGAAAATTGACTGACCAACACTGTACTGAACACACACTTTACACTCTCATACCTGCAGCAATCCACCTTCCGCATGAGCCCGGTGGTTATGAGTGCTGTAAATCCACCTCAACCCTGACCAAGATGATTTGCTTAGTGAAAAGAAAATAAATAAAGTATTTTGAGAGCTGTTATTATTACTTATATGCCACCATTTCAAATGTTTTGTTCGTTTTGTTGTAGTGATAAGTTGGACCTTGACATGGAAACGACTGGCAACCCCTGATTAAGTCACTTTAAATTCAAGCTTCCATCCTTGTGGTGTTTCTTGCTGCTTTGACATCTTATTTAAACAATAAAAACTAAACATTTTAGAGCAAAAGTTCCTGCAATGAAAGACACAAGCAGCAAGAATCTGATCAGGTCTGACCTGCCTAGCTGTGCTCATTCAATCTGATAATGCAGGAAAACCCGAGCAAACCTGTATAATATATTAAACACAAAACACATATACATTTATATTTAAATAATGAGAAATCATGTGTTATATACTCACAGTGCTCACAGTCCCAGCAAAGCTCAGGGTTCAGAGTGCTGGATCAGCTTTACACTGAACTACACGGTCTTGCCTGAAAACAGGCGTTTCCACAATCTTCACCCTACCCGTATTCAGACAAACCCGCCCTTGTGCAAATATCACTTTCTTCCGCGTGGTATGAAAATCCACCCAATAGAAACCCGGCTTTAGGTAATGAGCCAATCATATCCTCTGCCAGTCCTCCAATCACGGATTAGGAGGCGGGATATTTAGAATACTACCGTACTCGATAGTACTCTTCTCACCGCTCATACACGCACACTAGTTTATTCTGCTTACACACTGTTAGTATAGTAGTATGCATTCTACATAGACTCTTCTACCCACCACGTAGGGGCATCAGTTAACACATGGACTTTGTATCTCAAAACCTTGACCTGAGATCATATTTAAGTCGTTTTTTTTTTCACTTTAACCAGAACAGATAACTCTAAAATCAGATAAAGGTCAATTTTGTTGCAATTAAAAATTCAACCTAGTGTAAAAAAAAAAAAATTAAATAGTGTAAATAACCACACACCATGTGTGCATTTTGTCAGCTCTTAAATCTGTATTTTATTTATTTATTTATTTAATTTTTAATGTTTCTTCTTAGTTGTCGTTTCTTTCTGTTCTTTGCCACCCTTCTCTTGTACTGCTATAACAACTTAATTTTCCTAAGAGGATCAATAAAGTCTTATCTTGTCTTAATATTTTAAAGTCGGACGCTCTGTTGGCACGGTGGTAAATCACACCATCCCGCAACTGCTGAAATATGGGGTTAAAATCCCTGTGGTGCTATCAGCCAGTCTGGCATCTATACAGCCACAATTGGCTATAAATTGGCCACAATTGGCACAAAAGGTTGTCAAAATGTGTTGGGTTTACTGACACTACCCTATTTACAACCTAAATACCAAGAAGTAAGAAGTCATATTTAAACATACTGCTATAATTTTTCTCTTTTAGGCAGGGGAAAGAGCGCCCATTGATATAGAATGTAACCAAGCTTTTTTGGCATAAAAAAATGCCTGTATATATGCCTTAAAAGGTCAAAAAAAAAGTTTGTCCTGCACATTGGTTTTAGAAGTTGGAAGGAAATTGATGATTGATTTAGACCACATGTTTAAGCCTGGTAAAAAAAAAAAAAGCCAGATGTAGTATGCATAGGGGACAGTTCCCTCTGGACACTCAGGCTTTCTCCCACTTGTTCTCCAAAACATGTTACTAGGTGGATTGGCTGCCCTACCGTGGCCCTAGGTGTGTGAACGAGTGAATATAAAAGTGTGTAAAAGAGCCTTGTGATGGATTGGCACTCTGCCTAGGGTCAGTGACAGTGGGGACAGTGGTAGCCTAATGGGTAGGGCTCTTGGCTATCAACCGAAAGGTTGAAAGTTTGAATCCCAGCTCGGCCATGCAGCCACTGTTGGGCCCTTGAGCAAGCTTCAGGGGGGCCGTACACTGGCTGACCCTGCACAAACAAGCTGGGATGCGCGAAGAAAGAATGTAATTGTACTGTACATATGAATATGTATAAATGACTAATAAAGTTTCGCATTTTAGTGTGTATTCCAGTCATACCTTACACAGAATTAAGAAAAGAATGTAACTTTTATTTCTGTTATGTTAATTTATCAATCTTTACATTTCTGCATATGTGTCCAGGTTATTATTAATGAGCGACCTATCATAATCGTTTTAATGATTTTGTAAGTGCATTCTGGTTTCATACCAAACAGCTGCGTTATCTCATACAGGTTTAATATAT